>NC_081253.1:2446515-2654862 GCF_030490865.1 Poecile atricapillus
CTAAGTAACAAAGTTAAAGTGTGCACACTTAAGCCAGAGTGGTAAGGGAGGCACTCCAGTCTTTGCAGGGACAGCTGAGCACAAGGAAAACACGGAAAACATGGAAAATACTGGGAAAAGTGGAGTTCTGCTGGCACATTGTTCTCCTAGGCAGGGCCTGGTTTGATAACTCACCAAACCCACTTTGCTGAAAATCACCTGGTGCCAGCTGTAAGGGATTTTTTAAACTTCTGTTCATGAGAGGAATTGTCTGGAATTAGAGGAAATTTTGTTCTCCTGCTTACAGCAAAGTCATTTCATTTAAGGGTCTGGACTGAAATGGAGCTCACGGTGTTTAACTGAGGTATTCACAAAAAGAACGAATCTGGGGCTGGGTTTATAGGGAACACATCTTTTATGTGAAAAGAGGAACGGGAAAGGAATTATTTTGAAAAGGTCAATTGATAAAAGCCAGTCCTTCTGGTGGGATATTGAACAGCTCAATCAGAGATGAAGGATTTGAGGATTTGCTTTTTGCTGGGTTGCCTGAACCCTTCACTTTGTAGGGTTCCTCTTTGGGAAGGATTTTTAGGAGGCCATTGTCATCCCAAGACTGGCAGCTCTTTGACCAAAGGAGGATCTGGCTCCACACTCCCTCATTCCAACCTGGAATTTGAAGCTGCTTAGAAAACACATTATTCTACATTTGACTTTCCTTTTTTTTGGGGGATTGAGAACTGTGTTTTTGCATGAATTTTCATGAAAATTGGAGATGAATTTAGATTTTTAAAGGCAAGCTTTCAAGACAGCTCGCATCCCACAGAACGGGATGGAAACTGGTTGGCAGTGGAATGGCTGGGATCACATGGGACTTTTCAAGTCAGAGATAGCTCCACTTGTTCAAGAGATGCTTTCATGTGGTTTCCAAGGGAAATAGTGGCTCCTTACAACATTTTTATAAGAGAGCCGATGTCAAAGTGCCTGGTGGCAAAGTTCCGCTGTTTCAACCTCCAAACTTATTTTTTCAGCTAAAGTAAATACGTGTTAATGATGAATAGAACTCCTCTGTAAGAAGTGGGTTGAGCAGGAGGTTTTAAAGGTTGGCAGTTTAATAGAATTGAAAGTTATTTCGCTTCTCTTAGTGAAGGTGGGAAGAATTAACAGGTAGAGGAGCAGGTGAAAGCTCTTGGTGCTGTGGCTTTTAGTCGTGGGGTGAGTCAAGGAGTTGGGAAGAGCTGGGCAGTAGAATCATGGAATTGTTTAGTTTGGAAAAGATCTCCAAGATCAGGACCTCTCTTTCATGGGACAAAAATAAGCAGAATAACCTTCAGTTCCCACCCAAAATGTCTGTATTACATAGAGAACTTTAATTTTTTCACTGATAAACCTTATAAATATTTCAGATATCACACCAGGGCTCATCACTTGCAATGAGCTTTTCCCATTACAATGGGTAATTGTTCTGTGTGCAATGAGCAGACTGAGTAACCCAAATCATCTCACAGATTATCTGGCCCAAGGTTCAGACTGGGCTTTGGGAATTGTTTTGGCCATTGATTCTTCCAAGGTCAGTATCAAAATAATAACTTAGATGTGATGGGTTTAACTTCTCTTTCTTTGTTTTCTTCTAACAATCCAAGACATCCTTTTTTGGATGTGTAAATCAGCTTTTTTCACATTTAAAATGTTGGGCTCATCGCTCACTGATATCATTATGATTACTTAGCTTGTGCCAAGCTTTAGTACATTTTTAGACAAGCTTTTCCCCATTCAGAGCATCACCAGTGGCCTGTCTGCCAGCTCTGGGGTGGGCAGGAGATGGCATCTGCTCTGTCTGAGAGTGTCTGCGTGGCCAGAGGCAGCCCTGGCCTGGGGGGGACTGATGAGCTCCCATTTAAGCCTTTTTCCCAGTGACAGCACCAATTTGTGTCCCTTGCCAGCCATCAGTCTTCATTAGGCTGATAGGGAATGATATCTGGGAGATGTCTACCTGGCTTTCTGATCGGATTAAAATTGGCCCAAAAGTTATTGGGCCGAGGGAGAATGGGCAGTGAGCTCACAGAACTCTGCTCCTTCAGCAATCAAAGCCAAGAGGGCCACCTTATAAACTCCTTCTGTGCATTTTGGGGGGATATTTGTGTTTTTCTGGCTGACATTTGCCATTTACCCCTGGTCTGTTGTGATGTTTTCCATCACCTGGAAAGCAGGGCTGGAAAACGAGGAGGAGCAGCAGATTGTGAGAGGAACAGCAGCCACGTGAACATTAAAAGGCCTGAGTATCAGCAAGGCCACTACATTTGCAAGACATTACGTAGTTTATGTACTATTTTATGCATGGAGCCTCCTAACAGTTATTTCTCATGGATCTGCAAAATATAAAAGACTTTAGGTTAAAGGAATAATAATGAATCATTTATGAGATATTATCTACGAAGATGGATTGATTCCATCTGTTGCAGTAATAAAAATAATAATGCTCAGCAATTACATAAATGCTTTACAGGTTTTCAGTGTGCATCACAAACATTAATCTAAGCTCTAGCCCATAGCACAGTTTTTAAGAGCTTGTAAAAGGCCTTCAGCTTATACATGCTGGGTTATTTATTTATTTTTAACAAGGAAATTCGTCGTAATAGAGTTTTTAAACTGGTTTAGAAAATTGAGTTGTAGCTCCTCAGTCTAAGGCACTCTGTGAAGATGGCCACAAAATTGGTTTCTTTTTCTTTCTGTTGGTTGAAGTTGCTGCAAATGTCCAGGAGAAATAGAGCTCCACAGGCAGGTGCTCATTATCATAGACATGATGGAAAAGTCTTTCAGGATGCCTTATTGGCATTATCACCCAGTTATTTGTTAATCTCATTTTTTGTGTCTCGTAAGCAGCTCACTGAGGGAAGGGCAAGGGTTTCTGAGGCAGAGCAGAGCCTGGTTGTGCTGTTACACACATTTCATACAGGATCTCGCTCCCTGAAAGAAATAATTTCTTTTATTCACTGCAGGAAGAAATCAGTTATATGAACAATTGGTTTCACGCTTTAGATGCAGCCCGATTTAACCAGCAGAATGAGTATTAGGTTTAATTTTGTTCTGCTTGGATTTTCATTTGAATTCTAGAAAAAGAAGCGATGATAACTTTAGATGAAGGAATGGTTTGTTTGAGGTGCTTCCTGGCAGACAGAGGTGTGGTAAAACAGGCAGGATTTAAACAGAATTTAAAACTGAGTTATCCCAACTGATATTTTGGGCATGCCTGTAGGCTCTGTGAATATAAAGATCAATTTGCCTCGAGCAAACTGTGAGCTTTGGTTTAAGAACATTTGTGGGGGGATTTTGGAATGGGATCCTCTGCAGTGTAACTTGTGACCTTGAAAGACAAGGTGCCACGGGAACTCTTGCCTTGTAAATCTGTTTATCTGTGCACGTCACAGATAAGATCCAGGCTTTGCAATGCCCCTTGACTGAGCAAGTGACATTAATTCCATTAACTCTGGGCAAAAGGAGTGTTTGTATTGACAATTGGAGTGGGGAGAGGGGGGCTTAATGTATCAAATATTTGGCTTGGAAATATTTAACAGTTAATCCAGAGAATAGAAAGGTTTTGTTGGAACTAAACAAAAAAAATATATATATTTCCTTCAGCAATATTCTGTTAATTCATATTTAATGAGATTAATTAAAACAGATGGGGGAAAAAACCCGTCCAGTGTTCCATAGGCAGAGAAATGCTGGGTTCAGTTTGGTCAGACCCCAGTGCTGATGATCATTCATGAAACAGAGAAGAGTTTATTGCCAGTGCTACCTGCCCCTGTAACCATCCCTGTTCCCTATCCCATTATCCCACTCTCTGGGAGGGAATTCTGGCCACTGCAAACTCCTGCTGCTTTTGAGAACTGCCAGGGGCTGCTGGAGGGGCTCTGCTCCCACCCTGGACACCCCGTGCTCCTCCTGCTCCTCACCTGGACATCTCCCTGGGTATCCAGCCCCTCTCCAGCCCTTCCCTCAGGATGTTTCATGGAGCAGCTTCACTCTGACTGTCCTTGGGCACAGATCCCCAGCATGGGCCAGGCTGGAAGGGACCTCAGTGGCACAGGATTGTGTCCAGACACTTCTGGGATATCCCCAGGGAGGGAGACTCCCCAGCCTCTCTGGGCTCTGCTCAGGGCTGAAGTTCTGCCCCTGTGTCGGGGGAATTCCTGGGATCAGCCCCTGCCCATGGCTCCGGTGCCACTGCTGGGCCTGCTCTGCCCCTCCTGCACCCAGGGACAGCCAGGGACAGCCAGGGACCCCCAGGGACAGCCAGGGACCCCCAGGAACAGCCAGGGCTAAAGGTCCTTCTCAGCTGGGCTCCCTCAGCCTCCCCTGGGCACGGAGATGCTCCAGGTCTGTTCTCAGCTCCAGGAGCTCCTGTCCCTGCTGTGCTGAGGATCCAGAGCTGGACACACGCTCCAGAGGTGCCTCCAGGGCTGGCACAGGGGCAGGGTCCCTTGGTCCTTTGCTGGATGGCACTGCCTATTCCCAACTGTTACATTATGGCTAAAAGTAATTATTTCTTGATTTCCTTTTCCTTCTGTGCCTCCTCCAAAACATGAAGTACAGCATGGAAATCCCTTAATGCAAGTGCACCTCAGCCATTCAGGAACAACCCACAAACTGCTATGGAAACCTGTCCAGAAATCTCCCTGGATGCAGGATGGAGCTCCCAGGCTGTGAATGTTGGGATGTGTTTTGGTACCACTCTGATCAGAGTTACATTTCAGAGGTGCTGCTCTGAACTGGTTTTGTTTCAGACATGAGAATAAATCCTGGTGTGCAGGAGCTTGGACAAACCAGTTCCAGCCCATCCTGCTCTGAGCTGGTTGGATCTCCTGGCCCCAGGAGCCTGCTCTGTTCTGCTGCCAGGGCTCACCAGGCCAGGGCAGGACTGGCAGAAGGGAAAAGTGCTTCTGTCAGGACTGGGATCACGGATCAAACCCAGCCACATCAGCAATTTAAACCGAGAGGCCGCTGTGTGAACAGCTGAGACATCACACACCTCCAGCTTTAAGCCTCTCCTGGTTTCACCTCCCAGAGGGTGGCAGGCTGGATGATTAGAAGTCATAATAATAAAGTTCTTCTACAAGATGCTCCCCTTGTTTAAAATAACCATCTCCTGCAAAATCCAGTCAGGCTAGGAAATAATTAGGGTGATATTTATTTCTGTTCTTTCTCTCCTTAAAGAATGGTAATTATAGTTGAGGATATTGCCCCACAGTTACAAATAACTTGCTGAATTTTCCCGTGAAAATGGGTTTTGGTTGTGGCTACTCAGATGGGAGCTCAGCATGTAACAGGGTTTGAGAACACTGGAATAAAAATGAGCTGTTAAATACCAATGCAGTTTGTGAGGAATATATAAATAAATGGCTGTTACACAGCAGGATGATGCACAGAGCAACTCGGAGTAATATATTGGCTTATCTCATAGAAATGGCTCCATAATTGTGATAACATCAGAAATCACTATCACTCCTTGCTGAGAAATTATTTGTTACCATCCTCTTGTTTAAATACAGTTGGGAGAACTCTGAAATTATTTTCAGCACTGTTTGGAGGCTTCCCCTCATTTAACCTTCCAGCTTCTACTTATAAAAATAAAAAGCTTAAATTCTTGGTGATACCTTCACCGTGCTGAGTTCCTTTTGTACACCTTCCCAGCTGGGTGTAATATTGAGTGGGTTTTATTTTATCTTTTTAGTGTCTTAAGAAAGATCCAGTACCTCGTCTTGTAAAAAGTGCAGGGGGAAATAAAAAGGTATTAATGGCTAATAAGAAATAATCTGTAGTTAACACAGCTCATCCATTCTTTCATGCTCTGGCATGATCTTGTTGCTTTTGAATTTGGATTATCAAACTGCAGGGTTTGAGGTGATATGGAGAAGAATGGTTTGTGAACCTCCTTGTGTCTGAGTTATCTGCTTTAATGGAATTTCCTGTGAAAATTAATCCCACATAGGAGGTACCTGGGGGTCCTCTGGTCCCAAGAGACCAAAAATATTGAGTGTTCATTCAGCAACAATGAAAATGTTTCTCCGGCTTGAGAGCTTTGGAGCTGTGCTCCTCATTGCTAATGTTTCACAGTATGTGTAGAAGGTAAAAAAGTCTCATTTTGGGAAAATCAAAACAATTTCCAAAGTATTTGTGTTGCTCCTGGCCATATTCTGAGGAGATATCTCAGGTAACTGTGTCTGAAATGTGGGAAAGCTTTTTCCCCCAGAGGGTTCTGGGGCACTGAGCAGGCTCTTCAGGGAATGGTCACATTCCCAAGGCTGCCAGAGCTCCAGGAGGGTTTAGACAACGCTCTCAAGGACAGGGTGGGATTGTTGGGGTGTCCTGGGCAGGGCTGGATGATCCTGGGGGATCCCTGCCAGGACATTCCATGATTCTACATCAGTCCCAGGCACTGTTAAATACTGGCACTTCCTAAATCAGTGACAGCCAGCGTCCTGTGCTGATAGACTGGCACAAGTGAGGGGCTTTGAAGGAATCTGTTTATTAATAGGAAATTTTGTCTTTTAGGAATATTTGTCACAGGGTTTTCTTTTATTCTTGGGCCTCGCTGGTTTTCTCATGTATTTTTTATACTTCCAAATGAATCCATGTATATAAAAGGTGGAGTGAGGGAAGGGGCAGAGGCATTTCCAGAGGGTGTTGATGATTTACCAGGTCTGAGCAAGCTTTGGAGGTGCCAGTTCCACAAGAGCCATGAGGCTTCACCCTGACAAAACCCACCAGAGACGCCGATGGACGGCACAGCCCGAAATTATCCTGGCAATTTGGCTGCCTGCCATTCTTTTACTGCTTCCTGCTAATTTCTGGAAGGGACTGCCTGGTGGCTGTTGGGAAAACGGGCGGCTCCATGAATGGTGCCCTTTATTCCCAACGTAACTGTTGGGTTTATTTCGTTCCCTTCGTGATAAGGCTCCCCCTGATATTCACATGACAGCCCCTGTGAGCTGGAGCTGGGTGAGGAGAAGCCAAAGGAGCCTTTCTTGTGTGAGTTTGGGCTGATTGGAATGTGATTCCCTGCAGGGGAAATCCCCCATTCCTGCTGGTCCCAGATAAATCCTATGGCCCCGTTTCCCATCAGAGAGGCAGCAGCAAGAAGAGAGAGCTGGTGGCTCTCCCTGCTGCTGCTGGGTGCTAAAATAAACGCTCCACTGCACATGGAAGTGGAAAATGTGGAATTCTAGAGCTGCTCCAGGCAGTCAGCAGGATGGAGGGAACTTTCTGAGAGAATTACATGAACGAGCTGAGAGTAAAACCCCCATTCAGAGGTGTGGGAGGGATGGAGAGGGAAAAACCAGCTAAAAGGAGGAGAAATATTCCCAGCTAAATGGCTCACCGTGTTTTCCAGGACCAAAAGTAGGAACCCACCTCGGGTATATGATTTAATTTACAGAAATCTGAACTTTTTATATAATTAGGGGCTGTAGTGTGACATTAGCGGTGTAAAATGCAATGTTTAAGAGGCTTTGTCACCTGCATGGTGTGTGACCCCTCCTGCGGAGCACCAGCTCATTCTGCTGTTCCACCCTGCTAATTTCTTCATTTCTACTGAGTTTGGTATTTAAATATCTGCCAACTCTCTGAGTTCCAACAAGCATTGGCATGAGTAATGAGTCAAATGTTAGAGCAGCATTATTCTTTGACAGTTCTAAAAGGATTATATAACTCGAATTTTAAATAATATTTTTGAAATGTGTAATTTAAAAGGTCCTCGTGTTCTGCAAATGGTTTAATTTTTCATCCCGTTTAATTGACATTGCAAAAGAATCATTAAGTCAATGATGATTAAAGCAGCACTTTTATAGATCAAACTCTCTTTGGGGAGAAATTCAGTCACCATGAAAGAGATATAGACATGTATTTTGAGGATGCTGCAAGAGAAGCAGGAGCTGAATAGGCTTTTCAATAAATCTCAAATAATCTGGAACCTCCTTCCAGTCAATCCAAGGCACCTCAAGGGTCAGCACTGGATAGTGTGGAAAAAGCCCTTTTTGATTTTACAGGATGGGAAGGAGGGATTTATTTTACCCACGTGGTTCCAGCCCCATCTGAGCCAGATTCTAAAGAAGGATGTAATGAAGTTATTAATTGTGTCCTCATGGTGATACTCAGCTGCTTCCTTTTCTTTGTAGTAAACTGCTCCCAGCAAAATAAATCAGGAACTTTGCTTGGGTTCGTGTTGGATTTCAAAAGTACATCCATGGGATCGTTGCTGTTTTAATCTTGACTAAAAATTATAATATTTACATCTATGGTAGGTCCTGAAATGGGAAGTAGCACCTGGAAATGTTTTGTTTTTTAATTCTTTCCAGTTCTCTTAAATAATCTCTGTGTTTGAGTGGCTTTTGTTCCTTTTGAAGCTGGGTAAACATTATCCCACTGTCCCACTATCCCATCCTCTGGAAAGAGGAATGGTGTCATTACAGACAAACTGGATAAGTTTCATCTCAAATCTTGTTGTGCATTCAAATGTGGGTGCCAGATATTTGTGTTCTAAATCATCTGTTGGGGAGGTTCTGTGTAAGATGTGACCTTTACTGAAGATAAAATATGTAAGAAATTCCAAGTTCTGGGAAACATCACTAAAGCAAATTGTATAAAAGATCCTGAAAAGGAGAAATAAATGAAATCAGGAATTAAGGAATGGTAAATACAGAAAAACAAGTACTAAAATATTTCGGGTCAGGAAACTGTGTTGCTCTAAGAGGGTTTGTGATTACACAGAGTTGGGACAGGGTGGGATCCAGTAAAAATTGTGCCAGCAAAATCAGCAATGTCTCAGAGAAGATAAATAATTGGAAATAGGAGCGGATTGTCTAAGAACAGAATATATCTCAGCTTGAAAATTCACTCCACATTTGTATGATGTAGACATAATAGCCAAATTTTAAGTTTTGTTCCATTGAGTTCCCTTAAGTGATGTCTCTGCTAAAAAGCATGTTCAGCCCAAACTCAAAAATTCATTAAACCAAAGGTAAAACATTATCAGAGAGAGGAAAAAACCATTTTAGAGCAGGTTTGTGAAATATAAATTTAACAACTAAACAGGCTCTAAGTTCTCAAATCTCTCAGTGAAACCATTTAACAAAAGCTTGGAAAAACTTACACCTCATGATGAAAGGGGAAAAAAGGGTTTGGTACTAAATATTGTGGTCATTGATGATAAAGAAATTTTCCAGCCCTAGCGAAATTTCTGGAGAATCTGGTGGCTCCCAGGCCACACTTGTTCAGCTGGTGTAATTAATAATGATAAATAATTATAATATAATAATAATAGAATATAATAAAAATATAATAATGATAATAATGAAGCAAAATCACTGGCTACAAATCTACAATACCCCCACAGAAAGGGAGAAATCTGGGTAAAATGTCAGCACCTACAAGGGAAAAAGGCTGATTGCAACTAAAGTAAATTAGTCCTTCCCTAAAGATAAGGAAAGCAGATTCTGGACATCTCTCCCCTGCTGGCCCCATGTTGTGGAGTGCACTTAATCCCATTCCCAAATCCATGTTTCTCCTGAGCTGCAGTCACTGTGTGCCCACTTTTCACAGCAGCCTTTACATTTTCATTCATCCCTCTCCACCTTCCCTCTCCACCCCCAATTCCTTGGCTGCTGCCACAGGGAGGCTGGGAGAGGTCAGAGCCAGCTCAGCTCCTGCCTGGGGACCATTCCCATGGCAATTCCGGTGGGATTTTCCTGTTCCAGGTGGAGCAGTGGCCACTTCAGCAGCCCTTGGTGAAGTCTGGGGGGTCACAGCCAGCTCAGCTCCTGCCTGGGGACCATTCCCATGGCAATTCCTGAGGGATTTTTCCCTGTTACAGGTGGAGCAGTGGCCACTTCAACAGCCCTTTGTGAAGTCTGGGGGGTCAGAGCCAGCTCAGCTCATGCCTAGGGACCATTCCCATGGGAATTCCGGTGGGATTTTCCCCTTCCAGGTGGAGCAGTGGGCACTTCAACAGCCCTTGGTGAAGTCTGGGGGGTCAGAGCCAGCTCAGCTCCTGCCTGGGGACCATTCCTATGGCAATTCCTGAGGGATTTTCCCCTTCCAGGTGGAGCAATGGGCACTTCAGCAGCCCTTAGAGCTGCAGCAGGATCCTTCCTCACCTTCCTCACTTCCAACTCGTTCAGCTGAGCAGAATTTGAGGAGCCCCAGCAGGAATTTCCTGCAGCAGGAGTGAATTGGGAGGCACAGGTAGCGCGGGGAGCCTTGAGCTCACTCCCTTTGTTCCAGCCCCAGGATCTGGATGGAAAGCCCCCATCCATCAGTGCTCCAGTTCTGCTGATCCCCTTAACTTCACTGCTGGCTTCCCTGTCAGATGCATTTGTTTTACGACCCAGGACCTCAGCCAGCCTTAGTCCAAGCTCCCACAGGCTCTTTGCAGGATCTGATGCTCTGCTGGGGCCGTGCCAAAGCGTCTGCACGGCGTCTTCCCGTCCTGCCTCTGTGTGGAGCAGCTTGGCACTCATGGGAGGGAGGCCAAATGAACTTAAATAGTGCATCAATCCACAAAATCCTAATTGTAACTTCAGTTATTCCTCTGGAGGGGAGCAGACGAGCCCTTGATAAAGTGAGAGGGCGTTTTAAGCCTCTTTCCAGGTTGGTACGAACAAGGAGGGGAGACAGAACATTTTGAAGGGGAGGATGTTTTCTAAATATCCGAGGGAAAGATGTGACCAAGGTAGATTGAAAAAGGCCTTTAAGGGGATGGGCTGTTTGTACCGTTTTCCTCATCACTTGAAAAATCCTTTATTTTCCCTGCTCAAGTTTTCCCTTTTCTATTCTCTTTAAAGAATAGAAAAAACGCCTCTCTTCTTTACAAGAATTTGGGATTCAAGTACCTCTATTTACTCTCCTGCTAATCCCTATCTTTTCATGGGGGGCTGATAAACCTTACTTTGGAAATTGGATCTATTTTAATCGTTTTGAGCAAGTACAAGGAGCACAGAAATACAGAATATTTTAGTGAATGTTTTGCATCCAAGAAAGTTATGCCCATGTTGGGCATCTTCCTACCATGGCTCTTGTCTGTCAATGGCATTTGTTTTGCTCTCTAGCAAGTCCTTGAATATAATTTTTAATGTATTTACCTTCAGAATTCATTGTCAGTATTTTAGGGAGACCGAAATGCTGGGAAGAGCATTTCAGGTTCAGCATTAGGATTCAGCCAGTGTTTCCTGAGTCTTGAATTTCCTCACAAAACCACTGCTCTTCACTGCATTTTTGGATATAAAAAAAACAAAAAAAATCAAAAATCTCTACTGGCAAAATCAGAGCAATTCTTTGGAGTCTGCAAACTCCCTTGTCCATCTCAGAGCTTTGGCTGCTGCTCTTGTGGAGCCCCAAGTCCCAAAATCTTGTGTTGTGTGCTGCCATTTATTGATCTGCAGTGGATGCAGGAGCCTCCATCCAGGACAGGATCCATGTGCTCCCTTCTGCCTCGTGCTGCAGCCTTTCCACAATAAAACTTCTGGAGGAAACAGCTGATATCAATCTTATCTTAATGCCTCTAAAAACGTGGCTGCAAGGCCTTGCACGAGGGAAGTGGGATCTGGGAAAACTCAACCTTGACTGTTGTTGCAATAATTTAGCAAGTTTTATGTTCAATCTTTATTTCCTGTTTGCCATTTGTGTTGTGTTTTGCCATTAGTAATGTATAATAAATTGCTGCTTTGGAAGTGTTATTAAAGATACAAAAAACATCCTTTTACTTTCCTTTAAGGTTTGGAAATGTCCACAATATTTTCACTGATTCGGGTGCATGAGATGCTACTGAAAAATCCAACTTCCTTTTCCCCCCCCCCCCCCTTCTTTTTGTTTTGATATTTTATTTAACAGCTCAAGTTTGCTTCTATTTCAGAAATGTTTTATTTTAGCTCTTCGTTGAAAATTCTATCTAAACACTTTCGCTTTAAGATGTATTTTTTTTGGTAAAATATTTCCTGGAAGAGAAATTTGGAATACAAGCACATATGGCCTGCTTAGGATCTGATTTCAGCGTTGCTCAGAGCAAGAAGGGAGGCAGAGCAGGATGAGAGAAATTTGGTGGCCACTGAGTTCCTGTCTGGCTGGAGCTGGGATGTTTTAGCCCTTATCAAAGTTGGGAGAGCAGCTCCAGCCCAGCCATCGGAGGGATTGGATCGATACCTGGCAAAGAGCCTGAAGGTCAGATAAAGTACTTAGGCAGGCAGGATGCCAGGCTAAAGAGATGTCAAGAAAATCAATTAGATCCTAAAGAAAGAGCAGAAAGCTAACTAAAAATCCAATCTTGAAAGGCTCTTGATATTTTGAAGCCAGCTTATTACTGTTCCTATATCTTTATCTGGCTAATAAAATTACCTTTGTTAAGCAATTAAAACCAGACTCGGGTCATGCCAGGCGAGCACAGAACAGCCTGGGAACACCTGTGTGGGACCAGGGTAGGCACAGCTACGAGGGGGGAGATTAAATGGAGCAGCTTTGGGGGCAGAGAGTGACACCAGGGTGATTCAGCCGCCCTCCTCCTCCCCGATCGATCCCTTTGCCTTTGTGCTCTTGGCGCACATCTTGGAGACTTTCTCCCTCGAGTGGTAATGGAAAAACAGAGACTTGGAGTTTGTCTGCTGGTGCCAGGTAGTTTGCTTAATAAATTATAGCTGTCTGAAGTCAGTAGAGAGAAGAGGAGAGAAGAGAAGAGAAGAGAAGAGAAGAAGAGAAGAGAAGAGAAGAGAAGAGAAGAGAAGAGAAGAGAGAAGAGAAGAGAAGAGAAGAGAAGAGAAGAGAAGAGAAGAGAAGAGAAGAGAAGAGAAGAGAAGAGAAGAGAAGAGAAGAGAAGAGAAGAGAAGAGAAGAGAAGAGAAGAGAAGAGAAGAGAAGAGAAGAGAAGAGAAGAGAAGAGAAGAGAAGAGAGAAAGGAGAGAAGAGAAATTCAGAGGGGTGGGTTGGCCTTTGCTTTCCTCTCCTCTCCCTGCTTCTCCTTTCCCTTCCTCTCCTCTCCCCTCTCCTCCAAACCACAGTGATGGGAAGGAGCAGCATTTAACTGGATTAGCAGCTGGAAAAAAGGACTTTGTCAGCTTTTCTGGGATGGGATTTCACCTCCTTTGTGCAGGACTGAACACAGAAGTTGAAGGTTCTTTTTGCTCCTATTGACTTGTTCACGGAATCAGAGTCACGGTATGGTTTGGGTCGGAAGGGACCTTAGATTTCATCCAGTTCCAACCCCAATGTTCCAACGTGCCACCCTCCAGGTCATGTTTGGCAGTGTGTTGGTGTCATTAGCCAAGGTTTGTGTTGACTGAAAAATGCCAAGTTTTGCTCTGAAAGGGATGGGTATTTCCACACAGCTTTTATTATTTGTACTTTGACTGACAATTTTTGGATGTTGTTAACCAGGTGCTGGAAACATCCTGTGGCATCCATGCAGGAATATGGATGGGAATGTGTGCATGGACATATCTCCCCCTCACATCACTGGGACAAACTGCCAGAACAGAAATAATAAAAATAATAACAATAATAATAACGATAAATCCTTTCTCATTCTGACCTTACGTGGAGACACAGAATTCAATACATATTAATGAAATCAACAAAACCTGTCTGTACATAATTAATAAGGTTATTTATTTTATTCAGGGTCTTACTGGATGACTGAGGAATCAGAATAAGGAAGGGCACAAATAATGACAATAGAAATCTGATGTGTCACTGAGGAAAGGGCTCAGGGTCTTAATTTCTTGCTTGTTTTTCTGCTCAGATGATTTTGTGATAACCTCGACCTGGAGCTCCAGCACATGTACCAGGTTTTAATTAATTGGAGCCTTTTGTTGCCAATGATCTCACTAACAAAATATTATAGGAAATAAGTGGTGTAGGACTTGCCACACTTCCTGTCCAAACCCTTGATCTCCTTGCCAGGACAGATCTGTAACATTCTTGTCAGTATTCATTAGGATTATTTTCTCATTCAAATCCAGATTTCATTGGCTGGCCTATAAATGAATCCAGTACCAAAGGATATGAGATCTCTCAGAATTTGAAAGTGCTGCATTTCGAAATCTTAAAACCGATAAACAAATGCAAACCATTTCCACAACAGTTGTGACCTGTACTGGACAACACTTCTCAAATGTCCAAATTTAATATTTACAAATAAAAACGTGATTGAATCTCCCCTCCTCTCTGCCTTTCCCAAATATCTGTGCATTTCCCACAGGACCAGCTTTATTTGAAGGAGCTGTATTTTTAGGAAGCTGGTGAGGAGCTCCATGTATTTCCCATACATAAATACATATATCTGTGAGTGTGTGTGAGCTGAGGAGTATTGCAAGTAGCAGACAAAATAGTACTTTTGAAGAGTGATGGCAGTGATGTATGCACAGTAAATTAGGAGGATTTGTGTGAAATCCTTTGCACTATTCTGGTGATCAAATGTAAATCTTTATAGGGAGTGAAAGTCACCTCTTATGGATATTAACCCAGAGCCAAGCCCTCCATGGGAAACAGGGAGAAGGCAATTAAATTAAGGGTAATAATTTAATTATTAAATTTTTGAACGTTGGTACACTCTTGTCTTATTCAGACTTTGTAAACTTGTGGCTTTTATAAATTTCAGGTGGCTCTGAAGGCTTAGGACATAATTTAGCCCTGACAGTTTTTATCTGTGCTTCATCCATAAGCTCTGGGGAATTCCTGCTGGGCCAGGATCACAAGGTATCGCTGGGAAATGTTCCTTTTTTTCAATGTAATCACTTCCCATAAAGGGATTATTATTATTATTATTTTCCTGCAAAGAAAACAGGTGTTTTAGAGTTATAAAAACAGAACAATGTGGAAAAGTCTGTTCTGGCAGTGACAATCAGATTTCATCACCTCTAAGAGGATGCACAGATATCTGGGCTCTTGTCAGCTGTTCCACCTGAAGTGTAAGAACCCTCTCCAAGCCAGGCCAGGATTACCAGCAGGAAGGAAACCAGGAGATTACTGCCTGGCATTGTGCTTTTCCAACTCCTACAGGCATATTGTGAGTGTTTGAAAGTTAATTCAGTTTTTTCCTTGCAATTCTCCGAATTGTTTGGGTGCTTTGGCACAATAATTCACCAATTAAGAAACAAGCAAAAAGACTTTTAAATAAAACTCACCACATTTGTTCAAGTCATTGAAAAGCAGGAAATTACTGTTGCTCTCCAAAAAGCAGCTGTGTGTATACAGTGACATTTTATTTAATGATTGAAATTATAGTATAAATATACATTGTATTACTGGTTATTCTCATTTTACAATGCTGCAAAAGGGCTTGAGCAGAGATGTCAGTTCAGCCAGCCGGGCTTTCTCCAGGAGCAGCAGAAGCCCAGACCTTGATGACATTAAAAATATCAATTGGTTTTTCATTTCTGATGTTGGAAGAGTTTTATATTTACTTTTTGAATCTTGCCATTCTGGGACTGGGCTGTTGCTCCCTTGGTTTTTCTGTTGGTGTTTAGTATCAAGGTGAAAAATGATGTTCTGGGAGTTGTAGAATGAAAGTATCAGATTGATTTGGATTGGAAGGGACCTCAAAGCCCACCCAGTGCCACCCCTGCCATGGCAGGGACACTTCCACTATCCCAGGCTGCTCCAAGATCCCTCCATCCTGGCCTTGGACACTTCCAGGGATCCAGGGGCAGCCACAGCTGCTCTGGACACCCTGTGCAGGGGCCTCCCCACCCTCACAGAGATAAATTTCTTCCCAATATCTCATTTAAATATCTCCACTTTTAAATTAAAGTTTTCCCCCTTCTCCCATCGATATCTGCCCTTGTGAAAAAAAAAAAATAAAAAAAAAATCATTGTCCCTCTTTTTTATAAACCTTCTTGAAGAACAGGAATGTTAAACTTGTGAGAAAAAACAATTCCAGGTTTCTGTGGAAGCCTTGCTCACATCCCTGCTGGTGAGGAGAGGTCCTGTGGCTCCTCCAACAACCCCCTTGGCTCATGGAGCTGTTACAAACTCCAGCACAGATAAAAGGACAGAGGCAGCTCCTGCCTGGGTTTATTCAGTGATGGCAAGTGCCTGAAACGGTGCAAAGATTAATTCCCTTGGAAACAAAATGTGGCTGGACCAGTTGGAGAGTCTCCTGCTCAGGAAGGGATCTGGAGATGAGCAGGAAAAGCTCTCAGAAGAAGCAGCAATTCAGCTGGAGACCTTCATCCCTGCAGAGTGCCTGGAGCGAGCTCCTGCACAGGCTGGGGATTTAAAAAATAGATGGGGGGCATGGTCTGAGCAGTGCCTGATGAGTGATGAACTGAGAACACTCACCATGGCACTGAGGTCGTGCTGTATTTTAATTAGGGAGAGGACAGGAAATGATCTAATTATCTGCATGGCTCCTCCAGAGAGAGAATGAACGGCTTTGTGCAGGTGGAGGTGGCTGAGCCTGGCTTGGCTGGGCAGAGCTGGGAGCTGATGGAGCTAAACCCTGCTCCTCTGGAAATGAGTGCTCAGTGCATTCAGAAAGAAACAGGAAACTGCAGAAATGATCCCATTTCTGGGGGTCTGGAGAGTCAGTTCTATGGGGACCAGTGATACAACTATTAAAATAGTAACTGTCTAGAAATAAATATTTAAGACCCATTTTTCACCACGAGGATGGAATTTTTCTAATTGATTTAAGGGCATCTTATTGATTTTTTAGAGCTGAGGTGTTCCATGCTTTGGTTATGTAAATGTTTGAACCTTTTTTTTGGCTGTATATTTGAAATTCAGAAGAAATCTCTTGCCTATTTTTCCATCTGGAGAGCTCAAAGACGTTACTTGTGGTTAATTTTCCAGCCAAGAGGATTTCAGCCATGTGAAGGAAAATGACACCGATTTTATTCAGTCCATCAGCACTGATAATACACTTGGAGAGAACCATCTGCATCGATGGGATTGTATTTATTTACAGCCACACATAAATCGATTTCTTTTCCCTGTATCACCGCTTGATGAGATTTTTTAGGGGTATTTGGGATTAATTTTATTGTTGTTCTAGGAGAGGTAAGATAAGGACCAGTCTGTAATATTGGAAAACAAGAATACATCAGCTTTGTTTTAAAATGCTTCGCTGGTTGGGGATTCAGCATGAGAACAATCTGAGTTATGTCTTGAAGATGGGCAAGGAAATGATTAAGTGACTCTATTTCTATGCAGATTGGGGCTACGTAATTAAATACCTACTTACAGACAAAAGTAGAGATGAAATTGCTTCCTCAATTCAGAGAAAAAAAAAAAATAATAGGAAGGGCTATAAAATGGTATGAATAAAGAAATAAATGGGAGCAGTAAATGGCCAGTCAATAGGGTGCTTTGGAATTAGAGAGGGTCAAGCCAACCTGGTCATTTATTCTATTTTTAATTTTTCTGGAAGTGCAGGTTAGGCTGAAAAAGAGACTGGAATAAACCTAAACTTAAATAAAACATTTGAAGTGGGTCTTGTTTGAAATGTTAAGAACTATAAATCATTATCTGGCACATATTAAATAAGTTGAGCTGGCAGCTGTCTGCTTTCAAAGGGGAGCTTAAAGAGATGATAACTGAGAAATAAATTCCCAGTAGGGAGACTTTCAGGTTGGTTCTAGATGTTTCTATCAATGACCTAGAAGGAAGCAAGAAATCATTACTGAACATCACTAAACCCTTAGCAAATGGCTTTATAGAGAGATTATGTATTCTTTACGTGGAGAAGATGATGTATTGGTCTTATCAGAATTGTGCAATGGTCTCATCTATAATAAACTCTGTGGTGTATAAAACACTGAGCAGATAAAGGCGTGCTGCAGGCCAGGAGGAGCAGCTGGAACTGAGCAAAGCCGAGGTGCACATGTTCAAAATGCCTGTGATTAATCATTATCCTCATGGGCTCTGGGTGCAGTGCCATGCTGCTTCAGATTTTTATCTCACTGCTGTCTGGTTTTGAAGCAGGGGATCTGCTGTGTTCCCAGACCCCTGGGTGACTGAGGGTGGAGATATCAAATTGAATGTGAAGCTGGAAAGCCTGAACACCTCCTTCTGCACTGCCTTGCAGGAGGCTTTTGCAGTCCTGTTCTTGGCTGTGCTCAGGGAATCTTTGGTGTTCCCCAAAAGGGTTTTTAATGTATCAGTGGAGAGCTGCGTTTTTGTAGGAAGGTGGAAAGATTGGGGAACAGCTCTGCAATAACTTCTGAATAAATGAACATTTCCCCAAGTGACCTCAATCGCAGCTAAGGAAACTAAAATGCCTTTGGCCTGGGAGTGGGTCTGAATGTGCTGTGGGTTTATAAAAGGGTTTTGAAATGGTGCTTGTGGTTTGAAATATGGAAATATTGCCTGGTCCCCTGTGTGTCCTGCATCCCTTCCTGCCCCTCCGTGCGTGCCTGTGTCATCGGCTGTGGTGCCCAGCGGGGCCATCCTGACCCTCACCCCACTATCCCTGTTCCTTTTCTACCTCCCTCCTCATTCCCAATCCCAGCTGATTTCACAGAATCCCAGAATCCCAGACTGGTTTGGGTTGGAAGGAATCTTAAAGCCCATCCCATCCCACGCCTGCCATGGGCAGGGACACCTCCCACTGTCCCAGGCTGCTCCAAGCCCCATCCAACCTGGCCTTGGACACTTTATATCCATTAACAGCTTATACTTAAATATTATTCAGCAACACAGGACTCAGGTGGGAAGAAAATGCTATTTACTCATCGTTGCCCCTTTTTAGGAGAAGTGCTGAGTAAACAAGACTTTGTGCTCAGTGATTTTCTGGGCATCCCCTCCGGCACGGAGCAGACACGGATCTGGCTGGCTGAGCACTTGTCTGAAAGCTCCTTCCTTGCATCCAT
The DNA here is from genome assembly GCF_030490865.1 of Poecile atricapillus. Taxonomy (NCBI): domain Eukaryota; kingdom Metazoa; phylum Chordata; class Aves; order Passeriformes; family Paridae; genus Poecile; species Poecile atricapillus. The sequence continues at coordinate 2,465,346 of NC_081253.1, forward strand.
GGCATTAATTCAGCTGCCTTCATATGGCTGCTTTCCTCCTGGATCATTTATATATTCTGTAAACTGCCTGCTGAGGCACTGTGTCTGTATTGTTCTGTGGAGAACGCTGCCAGTCCCGCTGGATTTATATCCCTGATTTCCTGGATGCTGAGCTTGTTTCCATTATAATTCAATGTCCTGCCTCCATCCCTCTGGTCGGGGTGCACGGCACGGAAATTGTTTATGTTGTGGAATTACCTTCTGACATTGATGCATGAGGAAATTATTCCAAAAACCCCTGGAAAAATATAGTGCATGCTGCAAGAAATTCAGGGAACTAACTGGGATAAGGGAAGCCTTCCAGACCGGCCAGAAGTATGGAAGTCTTTCCAAGGATTTGTGTCATCCAGGGGCAATTGTGTGGTGCTCAGCAAAGATTCCTACAGGACAGGCACACTTGGAATTCCAGCAGATTAACCTATCATCAAGTCATCAGGATCCTGCTCTTGGAATAAACACAGCTGTTGTTTTCCAAGAAATGTGGCAAAGAGCAGCAAGGAAAAGAGGGACAATTAGTGTTGCTGAATGCCAAGGAACTCAGGCTGGCATTGCTCTGTTTGGGAGAGTTTGGCTTTCTGGAAAGTCCTTTCTGCAACAGAGGAAAGCCCAAAGCTGTCCCATATCAGAACGTCACTCTTGACTTTCTAAATTGAAGGTGGGAATAATTCCCTTCTTTGTTTTATGTTTTTGGGTTGGTTTGGTTTTTTTTTTTTGGTGTGGAGGGCATTTTCTTAATCGGTTGTTTTTATTCTTTCAAAAGTATTTCATTTATTTAATTTTCTGCTCCTCCTATTTCTGCTCCTGATCTACATTTTAATAACAAATGGGAGAGCTGGGAATGTTCCCCTGGAGAAGTGAAGGATCCAGGGAGAGCTGGGAATGTTCCCCTGGAGAAGGGAAGGATCCAGGGAGAGCTGGGAATGTTCTCCTGGAGAAGGGAAGGATCCAGGGAGAGCTGGGAATGTTCCCCTGGAGAAGGGAAGGATCCAGGGAGAGCTGGGAATGTTCCCGGAGAAGGGAAGGATCCAGGGAGAGCTGGGAATGTTCCCCTGGAGAAGGGAAGGATCCAGGGAGAGCTGGGAATGTTCCCCTGGAGAAGGGAAGGACCCAGGGAGAGCTGGGAATGTTCCCCTGGAGAAGGGAAGGATCCAGGGAGAGCTCAGAGCCCCTTGCAGGGCCTGAAGGGGCTCCAGGAGAGCTGGAGAGGGACTGGGGACAAGGGATGGAGGGACAGGAGCCAGGGAATGGCTCCCAGTGCCAGAGGGCAGGGGTGGGTGGGAGATTGGGAATTGGGAATTCCTGGGCTGGGAGGGTGGGCAGGGGCTGAGCTGGAATTCCCAGAGCAGCTGTGGCTGTCCCTGGATCCCTGGGAGTGCCCAAGGCCAGGCTGGACATTGAGGTTTGGACAGTTCCAGGGATAGTGGGAAATGTCCCAGGAATTCCCATGGCAAGGCATTGAAGGAGATGATCTTTAAGGCCCCTTCCAACCCAAATCAGTCTATGACTCTATGATTTCTTGTTTTTGATGATGTAAGGATCTGGGGAAAAATGAATTAGGGTATTTCCTGAAACAAATCCCCAGATTACCCTTCCATAGCATCTCTCTCCATAAAACCTGCAAACTCTATAAAAGATGTAGCTAAAGGCTTCTTTTTAAAGTTTTGGCTTCTAGAACATATTTTACCCCAAAATACATCCATAAACTGTTAGTGCAACCAGGAGACAAATTTCAGGTTTCAATGGGAAAATGGAAAGTTGGGGTTTAACCAAACTGTTCTTTCCTGGGATCTCTTTGGAGCACGAGAAGCTTGCTTTGGAGACCTGAGATAGCAGGGAAAGAGATTAATTTGTTCAAGAGAGGAAATAGAAGAGTCTTGATGTCATTAAAGGAAGAAAGTGGAGAGAAAATGAACGTATAATGACATAAAACACCTCTGGTGGTCTCAGCAAAAGCGTCAGGAGGGGCCATTGGAGAAAATATGAGCGAGTGAGAGGAGCTCATTTCCTCTGCGTGGCTGAGGTGGCTCATCCCTTACACCTCAGCACTTTATTTATACCCCCTTCTGGCAGGATATGGACAGCAATTTCCTTATTCCTGACAGCTTTTTATATCCAAACTGGAAATCATCCTGCTCTCCCCACTCCTTATGGGAAACACGGCGCAAGGATGGATTTGGGCCTAGGGAAGAGATCTAAGAAGGTGCTGGAAATAACGAGTGGCAGGATTGTCATGGTGGTGGGAGGAGGGTAACAAAGGCCTGGGATCCAAAAACCTGGGAAAAATTGGTGCTGCCACCTGAGGACTTTAGGGAGATACCAAAGGATGGAATTCAGAAGCTTTTAACAGTATTCAAAAAGTGAAGCCTGAAAAATGTTGCTTAATTGTGGGGGTCTTTGCCACAGAGCACATTTTCAATGTTCAGCTTGTTAATTTATTAATAAAAGTAATTTTTTTGGCACAGCTGTGCCCTGCCCTGCACAGACTGAGAAGAAGAGGAATTAAATTTTCTTCCTTGGACATTACTCAATGGACCTTCCACTGAACTGAGTCTCTCTCTTGCTTCTGCTTTCAAGCTCATTAATACAAACTTCCAACTTCTTCATTCCTAATGCCGGAATAAAAATTTGTCTGTGTGTTTGAGTCCCGGCAATCTGGCAAAGTTTATCCAAAGTGAGGCTAGGAAATCTGATAAAAAAGGAATGATGGATAGGAAATCTGATAAAAGGAGTGATTCATTCCTGCAGTAGCCACGAGTTGCATCTTTGTTCCTTACTTATTTGTGTCACTTCAGGTGGAATGTCCTTCCACTGTGGCTCTGGAAAGCTCTGGAGAAAATTCCTGCTTTTTGGGAAGTGAAGTAGAAATTCCTGGGAGAACTTTTCATCTTTCTTTTCTGTCACTGTGCATTTTTTGTCCACGCTTTTGTATCTTAATAACAGCAAGAAGCAGAATTTGTTAGAATTGTTTCAAGAACGGAGAATGTGGCAGTAAATAAATTAATTTATTGAAAAAAAACCTGAAGGTGCTATCCATGGAATTCCAGAATTAGCAAATATAAGTGAAAGTTATCTTTGACTAGATTTTGGTATGGGATTACCAAGAATACAGTTAAAAAAGGTTATTTGGCATGTGGATTTTAAACAGAACAAGATGTAACGTGCTTGTGGAATATGGGATCCTCTCCTTGGACTCAGCTCCTCATATTTTGGGTTTGTGGCACAGAACTTACCCATGGAGAGAATACATGGCTGCCCAGGCCATGGGAATGTGTGGCCTTTAATTCCAGCCCATTCCTGAGTGTTCCCTGTGGGCGGCTGTGGCATTTCTGACACGATGGACATTTTCTATGGAGCTCTTGGATGTGATGTTCAGCATCACCAGGAGCCCACCAATGTCTGGAGGCCTCTGTTACAACATCTTTTGGAGCATTTTTTGCAGGGATTTGGTGCCCACGGTATTTCTCCCAGCTTTAATTCTCCATCTGGCACTCGCCTGGGAGCAGGGATGTGTCTCCACCCCAACCTGTGCATCCAGGATCCGTTCCCTGCACGCTCCGGGCCATCCAATCCCAAATGGAAACGTCAGTCCTGACACCAACAATCAAACATCCAGCACAGCCATCAACATTCCAAGAGGAAAGAACAGCAGAAAGCATTTGGAAAATATTTGGGAAAATAAGATAAGTGGTGCACGCCGAGGTAGAGGGAGCCAATTTTGTGAGTCTCGGCTCCAACCGTAATGATGTGATTTAGATTAATTGCAGTGTTTTATTGCTTTGAATTGAAAACAGCGTTTTTATAGGCGAGACAGCAGGTGCAGAAAATCTCAAAAGCAAAGATCCAGTTTTTCCTGAATGCTTACTAAGTAATAAAAATGGGAAAGGAAAACAAGACAGAAAATTCACTACACAAAGTTAATTTTTTTTTCTAAATCCAAAGTCTTGTGCTCCCCCTCATCTTCCTTGAAGCAATCACAGGTCTCCAGGGAGCAGATTTCCACCATGCCTCAGTGTGCACCCGGAGGATTGTGATCCAGTCTGAACTTTGTAGAACAGACTGGTTTAAACCACTGAGTTGTGCCAATGAGATTTATGAGGGGCTGGAGAGCACCTAATTTTGGGGCAAGAGCTGAACAGCAGGACAAACATTAACACAGAGCCATGGCTCCAAGATCAAAATGTCCAGTGAATCCTGTGAATCCTTATCCCTCCCAGCAGCAGAGCCCAGTATGTTCTGTCTTGGGAATAGAAAGAGAATTATGAATTAGGCACCTTGAAGCCTGTCATTATTTGCAGTTCTCCACCAAAAGGCTGCTGTTTATTCATTCTGGCCGTGTGTCCTGGCTGCAGTCTGTCCTGGGTACACGCTGCTGCTCAGCACCCAAAGTGCTTCCTTCCTAAATTAGCCAAGAATTCTCCACCCTTGATGGGATTGAATGCCCAAAGCTGCACATTCACTGTCTCTTCCTTGGGATCATCACAAGGACGTGCTGTGCAGTGAGACAGCATTTTGCTTAGTCAAAGGCAAAGAGAAGAGTTTCCAAGGGCATGGAGTGACAGGACAAGGGGATTGGCTTCCAAGTGAGAAAGAGGAGCTTTAGATTGGATTTTAGGAAGAAATTCTCCCCTGTGAGGGTGGAGAGGCCCTGGCACAGGTGCCCAGCGCAGCTGTGGCTGCCCCTGGATCCCTGGGAGTGCCCAAGGCCAGGCTGGATGGAACTTGGAGCACACTGGGACAGTGGAAGGTGTCCCTGCCCATGGTAGGGGTGGCACTGGATGATCTTTAAGGTTCTTTCCAACCCAAACATTCTGGGATTCCAGGAGAAGCTGAGGGGGTGCTGTGTGGTGAGCTGCAGGCTCCCCATACCCTTTCCTTGGGAAGAATGTGGCTTTCCTCATTGCCTCTCTCACCTTTTCCAGGTATAGATTTAGAAATCCATTCCCTGTTGGAGCAGCTGAGTCTGCTCTGCTGAGGGCTTCCAGGGATGCGCTGGAGTGGGCTGAGGAAAGCTCTGGGCAGTGCTGGTGTTGGGGAACACACCGGGGGCAGCTCAGAATCTTCACCTATGGAATTCTGCATCCCTGGTTGTTACCCACCGTGGATGGTTTGCTCTCCACCTCAGACAGCTTTTGTTTTATTTCAATCAATGAAGCAGCCCGTGCTTCGTGTTGTGCAGGAACTTGCATTTGGAAATGGTTTCCAATGAAAGATTTGGGGTCTTCCCAGGCCAGAGATCCCATCCATGGGGTTTGGGATTTTTGTTTGTCACAGAGGAGCAGCCCCACCCCTGCCCTTCCCTGGTCCCATCCATCTGCACCGACGGTCAGGTTTGTGGCACCAACCCTCCCATCACTGCATGAGTGGGGCATCAACATTTCCCAATTCCAGTTCTTTGCTTTTCATGAGGTTTGGGGTATTACCCAATCCTTCAGAGTCTTTGGGGAAAGACAGCTGGGAAAGGGCAAGCAAAACTCTCCTATTTTAGTGTGCATTGCATAAGAGAAGCACAGGAAGCGGGGAGAAAGCTCCGAAGAGAAGAGATTTATCCCACACAACACTGCCAACGGAGCACAGTCTGGTAAGGGCACCCAGGGCTCGTTCCTTCCGTGCTATACATAGATCCTCCTGCCTATAATGGGAGAATTAGGTAATTTTACACAGTTTTCAGTACAAAGTATGGTTTGTTTAGTGTAGCTGATTACTGGAATGGCTGGAAAACGAGCTTTCCTTGAGTTGTGACACTGGAATATTTCTTCTGTGAATGATTGAAGGCTGTCACCATTTGTTTTCCTCATGGCCCTGTCCTTCTGCTAGTCCCTTTTCCATTTTTAACGTGCTCCTTGGCGTAGCAGCAGAGCGAGAGCGGGGCTCACCCATTCAAGGCAGGTTTTTTTTGTTTTCCTTTTCCCTGTTTGTAATTTTCTGCTGTTACAGATCAGGTTGTAGTTGTTGGCAGTGATTCATGCAGAGAGGCAGAAGACCCAGATTTTTTGTTTAGCATTTTTCAATATGTTTGGCATTTTAATGTTCTCAAACCACTCTTTAATTTGTTACATCTTGCTCACTCATAATGTACAGCTGGGGAGAGATTGGTTCCATAGAGAACTTCCTGAGGGCTCCTGGGTGAGGAGTGTTAGAGACTGGAATGTTTAGGTAATTATGGAACAATTGGGCGTTTACAGAGGGTCCATTACATGCCACAGGTTTAAAATGTGAAAAAAAAAAATATAATTGTTTTGACTTTGCTTGTCTAAATTAGAATCAAGGAATGGTTCAGGTTGGAAAAGACCTCTCAGACCATCGAGTCCAACCATTCCTCCAGCACTGCCAAGGCCACCACTGATCCCAAGTGCCACATCCACACATTTTTTGAACACTTCCAGGGGTGGCGACTCCACCCCTTCCCTGGGCAACCTGTTCCAATGCTTGACCACCCCTTCAGAGGTGAAGTTTTTCCTAATATCCAATCCAAATTTCCATACTTCCACTGGCTGCCCATTTGTAGTAGCTGCAAACCCACTGTGGTGTGTAAATTGGATTTGTAACCTTACAAATGATGTAGTACTTGCTGCTAGTAAGGTAAAGTACTCTGCACATAGTTAGGTAGAGGAAGGGATCCTCCTGTGAAGTTGTCCAAGTTCTGTTTTATTTAAGCTCTGTTCTAGTGAGATTGATAAAAGGCAGCTGGAGGGAGAGGCAATTGGAATGAGGAGAAAAGTGCTGGAGCAGCAGGTGAAGCCCATCCTGATTTATTTCTGTGCCCACAAAGGAAAAGATTTAATCTGAGGGAAGATGCCAAGACATCCCAGTCCCTGGAAAGCAGGGTGAGATGAATTGTGGACAGGAACAAGGAAAGCAACGAGAATGGAGTTTTGCCTCTTTATTTCTCCCCCCACCTTCACCTTTCAAGTGAATCAATTTTCTTTTTTTCCCAAACGCATCTCGCAAAACAAATCTCCTGAGCGGAAAGATCTCCGTGTGTTTGAAACGCCTTCGTAACTCCTTCCCCTTCCCCGTGCTGCCTTTCCCGTGGATCCGAGCATGAAGCCACCGTCACCAGGATCTGCGGGAGGAATCATCTCCGCCTGACAGATGGGACTCCGAGGCACAGATGGGGCTCCCTGACTGGAGCAGGGAGGCAAAAGCTCGGTGACACCGCCGAGCCTGGAACACCGCGTCTCTCCCGGATCCTTCCCTGCCCCGATCCGGCGCTCCCCACACGTGCTGGGGCGCAGCTAAGGCAGGAGAAGGGTGAAGTCATGCCCTGATCTGGTGTGAATTCCGCTGGGGAGCGTGTGACACTGGTGGGGCAACGTCCAGGGGCTCACGAGACATTCCAGAGTCACACAAGTTTTTACTTTTTTTCTGCAAGGATTTTGCTCTTCTTGTGGAACAGTATCAGGTGCTGAAATCTGGATTATTCTCACACAGAGTAAAGGAGTCTCTGCCATCCTGGCTGATGGTCATGGAGTCTCTAGGAGGAGATGGTTGGAGGTGAGGGATGTTTCCTTCAGAAATGCTCCTGGGTTCTGGTCATGCTTGGCAAAAATTTGACCTTGTCTGTCAAATGTTCTGATTTTGTGGAAGGGGTGAATTTCCCAAATTTCTGCTTGTTGTATTTTAAATGTGGAGAGAGATGCCTTCCTACCAGACTGGGATTAAAAAAAATGCATGAGGGCTCTGAAAATCCCAGAAACTGAAGCAATAGGGGATATTTTATTAGGGTGTACTTAGTGGCAGGTATTTCAGAGCAGATAAATCCCTTCTATCTTTCAGTAGCAAACAAAAGGAGGTTGTGGATTGCCCATCCCTGGAAATGTCCAAGGCCAGGTTAGGCAGGATTTGGAGCATCCTGGGATAGTGGAAGGTGTCCCTGCCCATGGCAGGGGGTAAAACAGTGCAAAGTTGATGACCAGCTTTATCGTTGGGATGAGCTTTAAGGCCCTTCCAACCCAAACCATTCTGGGATTCTATGGTACTGCAAGAATTTCCAGCAGGTTTAAACCCCAGAACAGGTGGCGAAAGGCAAACATTCCAGAGTGCACTCCAAGGAGCCCAGGAAATGACATTGTCATCCATGATTCTCATCCTTTCCCTTATTTCCTTGTGGAAGCTGGGTCAGAATTCCTTGTAAAAAATCCTTCCTGATGGAGAATTAATCGGTGAAGCGATTCGTGGGTGGAACGGTGTCTTGAGCAATTCCTTCCTCAGCGAGAACTGGCTGAGATGGGCAGGGATATTCTCCATGAGGGATTATCATTCCATCCTCCTCCTTTGCTGGAGGTGTGTTTGTGTGTGTGTGAGCCCAAGAATTAAGTGATTTATTCTTTTAATGCATCAGTGCAGGAGCCGCCTTGGGTAAACGCGGTTCTGGATCGCTTCGCCAAAGAAATCAGAAAAAAGAGCTTTGCTCCAGAGCTGGGCTCAGCACATCAGGATTGAGAGCTCGTTTTCTATCGGAGTTCGGGGATATTATTAAACTTTGCATCGCTGTGAATTATGTCTCAGTCAGCACATTATCAAAATAGCAACATCTTGAAATACTTATTGAACAAACATGAAAGTAGCGTCTTGGATTACTTAGGAAGCATCTTTACACAGCGAGGAGAAATACAAGCTTTCTGTTTTTCGGGTAATAAAGGGCAAACAGGCTCAATAAATAGATGCTTTTGGGAAATGGGATTTAATATTCATGAAAGTCAGCATTCTTGGGGAAAAAATATAATATAAGAGAGAGAAAGCCTAAAAGCTCAGGGCTCTCCTCTACACAATAGTGAAATCATCAAGGAGCCCATTTGGGATACACTGAAGTTCAAGTTTTGTCAATCCCAGGAAAGGTTTTTAGTGGCTGGAGGATGTCAGGGAGATAAAATTCACCAGGGCCTTTGGGAAATTCTCTGAGTTCATTAAATTAGATGGTGGTGAAATCAGAATATTTTAAACTCCACATTTTTATGATTTTTACTCATCATTTTACACATTTTTCTCAAGCTTTTTGGTACATTTTTGTCATAAAGGCCTGATTTGACATTCTGTGAAGATAATGGGACAACCTATTACTAAACCAAAGCGTGCCAGCATGAAGCCACACCTCAGTGAGCCCCCAGCTGAGTTCTAATGCTGTCCTAATTCCTTAATGATCCTTTTATTCCAACAACCTCCAGCTTGTCCAGAAGGAGGTCTCTGCTTGCTGGGGACTGTGCAAACACAGAGAAATAAATGTTCCCTGTCATGCCAAAACATGTGGCTCCTGGGAAGAGGCAGGGGAAGGGCTCGTGGGATGGTTTAGGCTGGAAAAACCCCCCAAGACCAACAATTTCCAGCACTGCCCAGGGCAGCACTGCCCCGTGTCCCCAAGGGCCACATCCATGTGGCTTTGAAACCTCCCCAGGGATGGGGACTCCACCACTGCCCTGGGCAGCTGTGCTGGGGCTGGAGAGCCCTTTCCATGGAGGGATTTCCCCAAATATCCAATCTAAAGCTCTCTGGGTGCAACTTGAGGCTGTTTGCCCTTGTTACATGGGGGAAGCGACTGAATGATGTGTAAGAGAAGGAAGGGAGGGAATCCTCCTCTCTTGAGGGGGATGTGGATGGCCTTCTCTGGGGTGCTCCACCAGATGCCTGTCTCAGTCCTGCTCTTCGGTCTATCCCTTCTTAAAAGTGATTAAATTGCTGAAATTTGCTTATAACTGCTGCTATCAAAAGCAACAATTTATATTTGTTACAGTGCCACTTGCTGCTACGAGCAGAGTTACACCACGGAATTCTCCTCAGCCACTGATTGTTTAAATTTAATTTCTTTTAAAAGAAGTGGCTGATGAGACATCCTGCTCCCTGGATGAGCACAAATCCCTCAGCCTCTTCCAAAGCAACAGAGTGAAGGCATTCCCAATGCTGGCACCTTTTGGGATCTCCTCAGCCCTGGTGCAGGCTCAGGCTGCTCTGTAATCCCTAAAACCCTTTTGGCTGAGTGCAGGCATCCCTGAATTCCCTGGCACTGCTCCGGCGCCCATCCGAGGGAGGGGAACTCTCTTTGTCACTGTAATTATATCTAAGCTGAGCCTCTGCAAAACAAAGTGATGTCAGGACCAGTCCATCACGCTTTTCCAGTAAAAGTAAATACAAGACACTTCCCTTCTGCCTCTTTACATGCTGGAATAAGCTTGGAAAAAAAAAATAAATAAAAAATAAATTGTGTTTTGAAATGATTGTTATGGATACTTGTTTTCAGCAACGCTCCAAAGCACCACCTGTTCCTGAGGTCACTGCTGCCAGTGAAATGCACACGAGCCCTGGTGAGGGGGTATCAGCAGCCTTGTTCCAGTGGGAAAACCACTGGAGACAGTAAATCATCTCGGAATCTGATTTTATCTCACCTCTGTATTTATATTATAGCCCTCATTTTGCATTTGTAGGAAGCTAAGGAGGACCTGGGGAAACGTGACAGCGCTGACAACAAATGTGAGAAAAAATTCCCTCAGCTAATTGGTGCCCTGTGACTTTTGCAGTGGGAGCAGCCTGGAAGGCGCTGCAGGAAATGGAGACAAAGCCCCGCTATCATCTGCTGTAAACTGAGCTGCTGAGGCACTCCGAGCTCTGCTGATTTATTGTGGCAGCTGAGGGGATGGAACTTGGAATTCTTCATGTTTTTAATAATTTAGAGCGTTATTCTGACCAGCAGGGGCAAGCTAATACAGAGGAGTTTTTTAGTGAGGTGCTTTGATCCCTGGAGGGGGGCACAGGGGAGGATCCTGGAGGGGGAGGAACCCCCCAGTTCCCTGGGATCCTGGGGGGCCCTGCTGGACCTGGGGGACAGCTGGACACGCTTATGGAGTGGCCACTCCCAACCCTGCTGTGAATGAACCCTAGGGATAAAGAAATCCCTGAATCCGCAGGAATTCTTTCAGTACTCTTGGGCTGGTCCTGCCTCGCTCACCTCCGCTGATGCTCAGCCTCTGGACGGGGCACAAATATTCCATCCACCACATCCAGGGATCCACTGACTTCTGTCCAAACCCAGCTGCAAACCTCCACAAACCCTCATTCCATGGTAGCCATCACTTCTCAGCAGCACTCCTCGCCCGCTGGGAGCCTCCTGGTTATCCACAGCGGCCCTTGGGATCACATCGGACTGGCCGGAACCCATGGGATTCAGGGACTGGTCTGGACTGGTGAGACTTCCCAGCAATTTCCAAACCTGTTGCAGTATGAAAAGGTTGCATTTCAAACTTTTAAACTGGTTCACTTCTAAATACCCCTTTCAGCACTGCTATGATAATAAAAAGTCTCTAAAAGGGCAAATAGATCCAGAAATTCAGCGTGATTTTTCCATCATTGCTTGGAATTTCAGTGTCTTTTGATGTTTGTAGGCCTTTTGACCTTGTTAATATTGCCAATTAGAAACTGGTCATTTCCTTGTTAATATTTCAAATATTAACAACAGGCTATTGCTAAATTATAAATATTAATTAGAATCCCTTCCATTGTCCATTAATGTTAATGAATATTTTGTGGCTCTCATTCCTTGTTTCAAATATTGGTTATTCTAGCACAGGCCTCAGCCCATGACCTAATGATAATCTTGTTTTCAAACCACTAAGAAAACGTTGAATATTTTTTACTTTTATTTTTGTTTATTTGGGTTTTTTTTGCTGTTTTTTTGTTTTGTTTTATTTCTTTTTTAAAGCAGCTGAAGTGTAGTTTGGAACAGGCCTGTTGAAGTTATTCATCTCTGATTTAAGAACTAAGAAATATTTGCTAAAATAATAACTCCCAAGTGAAGCCCCTTGTTCTCCAGATCAGCTTCCAGGGGAAAGAAGGAAGTGCAAACACAGCTTGCCATTCCATGAGGGGATTTTTTGTATTCCTGGGTCTCAACTCTTCCCTGAAGCAACAGAAACGGGGGAAAGGATCCTGAAGCTTCTTGACATTTGTAAATTCGCTCTTATTCATCTTCCTATCTCAGATTTCTCATCTGGATGACAAATGTGTGTCATCCATGGAGTTCTGTTTTTTAGACGTCTCCCTTTATTGGATGCTCCGGGGTGTTTGGATTCAATTGGAACTTACAGCTTGTCTATGTTTTATTTGCATAATAAGACTCTGAATGACAGAGCAGCTCCAGCCAGACGTGTTGGCTCCAAACACTGCAATTGAAGCTGGGAGTATTTTGCAAGAGTGAAAAAAGAATGAGACTGAGAGAGAGTCTGATCACGTGTGAAAAAGTTACAGGAGGGAAACACCAATCTGAGACAGAAGATTCCTGGGATGAAGATTTCCAGGCCAGGTTGGATGGAGCTTGGAGCAACCTGGGATGATGAGAGGTGTCCCTTCCTTGTCGGTCCGTTCCCACTCAGGATAATCCATTATTCAATAATTCTGTGATTCTATGAAGTGCCTTTTACCTTTAGAAAGGGAAACAGGTAAAAGGAGAGCCAGAGCTTCACAACCCAGCCCCAATCCATGTTTTCATGCTCTGTGCAGTCCTGTAGGACATCCTCACCCATCTCATCTCCCCTCCTGCCTGCCCCAGTTCTCCAAAAGCAGCAGGGGAGGGCCCTTCCCTATAAAAACCACCACTCACGCATCATGTATTCACCCATATATACATTATAATATAAAATATAACATAAAATAGAATATACAGCATGTAACTCAGATAGATGTGGTTTCAGCTTACATCTGCAGCCTGATGACACTGTGTGTTACTCCTATGTGGAGAATATTTTTCTATGTATTCCAAAATCCCTCGTTTTTCCCCTTAAGAACCAGCCTGTGGCAATTCAGTCACGAACCTTTGGAATGCTGGATGTTTGCCCACGATGTTCCTGGGATCCTGCATGGAATGGGCGCTTAAAGTGGTGTTTTGTGTCCTGGAAAAGCAGCTTCAGCTTGTGTGAGCTGAATTGCAGAGACAAACCCCTGTGTTTAAGTCACAGCATTATTTATTTCAGTCCATGCAGTTCCCATTTTTTTCCAGGCTGTGCTGGCTGGAGTCATCTCCAAGTGGGCATGAGCTGGCTCTTGAGATCCCTGGGTTGGAAGTGCAGGGATGTGGCAGCAATTTCCCTTTTTCCATGTATTTTTGGATGTGTATCTGTAAATAAGAACTTGGCAAACACAATGTGCAGACATGGGGAACATCGATCTTTGAAGCATCCTTGATATTCCAAGAGTTAATCCAGAGCCGACCAGAGCTTTGGGATGATGATTTACAGATTTATTGAGCCGTGCACTTTTATTTCTAAAGTGTTGCTTTTCCATCCTTGTCAGGTGAGTTCTGCACTTGTGCCATGCTGGTAATGGAGCCCTTTGTATAAAAACAAGACATCAGTAGAATAAAAGATTTTCCTTTACGTTCTCCAGTCGTGGAGGTTATTGATTGTAACCATGGCTGTGTCAGGCAGTGCATTTTTAGATGATTACTTCATACCTCAGGTGATGTGATGCACCATAAACGTGATGAATGGTGATTTGCACTTCCAGGACCTTCCAAGTGAAGCCTGAATAATCCCTGTGAGGTTTTTTCACCCTCACAGCAGTACCAAAACTGTTGGCCTTCTCCTGAAACAACAGAATCATCCCAACTATCCCTTAAGTGCTGCCTCACCCAGTTCCTAATAATGACATTTATTTCCCATTGATTAAATTCCCTCTGGTGCAGCTCAGAGGCAGAGCAGTGTGTGAGCAGACATTATGAAGTTAGTAAACACTATAAAGTGCGAAAGCATTTGCTGCAGGAGCTGTAGTCTAAACATTCCAGGAGAAAGCAGGATTCCAGCTCTAGTCTTGGCTTTGCCTCTGAATATGATTGTAACCTTGGGCAAAGCTCTTCAGTTTGCCTCTCCTTAGTTGATTTAATTTGTGCAGCAGGATAATGAGACTTAGAAAGTCTTATCCCTTTTTTTTTTTTTTCTGGGATGTTGATGGGGAGAGGGTGGAAGGGAGGGGGAGAAGCTGGCTGGAGGATGGAGGGGGGAACAGAATGGGGCAGGAGAAGGGATCCACACATCCCTGCTGGATTGAGTCTGGAAAAGTGAGGCTGAGTCTTCACTAAGCTGTGCTGCTCAGCCCTGCGTTTGAGGCTTGTTTGAAGAGGAAAATATGTGTAGCACCAGACAGGTGCTGCCATGGACTGAAGCACAGCTACTTGGACACCTTGAGGGGAACAATATCCTCAGGGTGAGAGGAAATGGCCTCAGGTTGTGCCAGGGGAGGCTTAGATTGGATACTGGGAACAATTTCTTCACTGGAAGGGGGGTCAGGCCTTGGCACAGGGAAGAGGTGGGGTGGCCGTCCCTGGAGCTGCTCAGAACCCGTGTGGATGTGTCCCTTGGGGACATGGGTCAGTGGTGGCCCTGGCAGTGCTGGGGCATGGTGGGACTCATTGACCTTAGAGGGCTTTTCCAACCCAAACCATTCCATCCTATAATAAATTGCCAGGGTAATGCTGAGCTGCAACCCAGGACTTTGACCCCCTCTCCCTGGCGTCACTTTTGATTTCTTTTACATTAACACTAAACTATTTTCTCCAAGAAATCCAGTGAACTCTGACTTTAGGAGGGGTCTGCCTCTCTGTTTCCCATCTGGCTCTTTTTCTCTCTGTTTCCTTGTCCCCCACTGAGAGATTCACAGACACTAAAGAAATGTAAAGGCTTATTTCATTTCCCAATCCATCCTCTGACAGAAGCTGCCCCGTTCCCCACTGTGCAGGTACGAGGGCTCTTGCCCAGTCATGTTTTAAAGAGTGGGGATTAACTGCTTACTTGGGAGCCTGTTTGAAGCTGAAACCTTTCACTGACAGGAAGTTGTTCTTCAAATTCAACCTGAATTATCTTTCTTAATTTAATCACACCACTCCCAGCTATGCCCAGTGAACTGCACTAAATCTTTCCTTTCCATTCTTTCTGTTTACATCCTTCACGTGTGTGTTGACAGATCTATTGCCCATAGGTATTGCTTGGCTTCACTATGTGTATTTAATTGAAATGCTTCTAATTATTCCTCCCAAATCCACCTCTGTGGCCCCTGCTTTGTTTTTCTTTTACTTTTTCTGTGCCTGGTTTGCAGCAGCTTGTTGGTTAAAGTGATTTGCAAAATTGTGTTTGATGCCCAAGTTTTGGGAAAACTGGAGCAAGGGAAGGAGGCCACATCAACATGAACAAATCATTAATTTTCTAAATTCTTGCAGAGCTTTGGTGTCTGTGTGAAATTAATTGTCCTACTTGTGTTCCCCTAATCTTCTGGCTTGTCTGTGGGTTGTCACTGGGAGTGTTTATGGGCTAAAACTGAAGGCTTCCACTGAAAGATTTCAAAGTGGGTTGGAATCTCTCTCCTATCACAGTCTGATCCTCTGCCATCCTCCAGCATTAGCCACAGCACCAGCTTGTACATGTTCAGCTCAGTTTTGATCTCATATTCCTTTTTCCTCTTTGCCTAGAGGGAGATCTAGAAAGGTTTCCCTGCTGCAGCCTAAAGCCAATTAGCAGAAGATTTCTTTCACTGGCACTGTTCAACCACTCTGTACCTTCCATTGCCTTTACCAATGGACATCAGAGGGAAGCTGGAGAGCTGGGATCAAGGCATTGTGGAACTCAGCACAATTCTAGCCCATCTCAAAGCCCCAGAGGCAGGAAATCAGAAATGAATGTTAGGGAGGATGAAAAATACTGAGATGGAAATAAAAATTAGGGACCAAAATCTGTGTGAGCACATCCAGTTTGTGTTTATGCTTTGATGCCTTTGGTTGTACGTGGATGTCTGGGATGGTTTAAAAGTGCAATCTCTGGCCAGGAAAATGAGGGGAGAGTTCTGTGCCACCGAATAATTATTTTCCTTACAGACTGACACTCAAAGCTCCCAGCACTGTGTAAAACCCACACAGGCTGGTTGTTACCTCTGCTTGTTTTGGACAGGACCTGGCCAGAATCCCAAAACACCCCCAGTGCAATTCCCTCCTCTCTGCTCTGTCCGTGAATGGATCCTGCTGGTGACAGAGCCACGGGACAGGAGACTGAGCTTGGGCTGGATGAAGGCAATTGTCATGGAATCCCAAAATGTTTGGGGTGGAAGGGACCTTGACAATTATCCATTCCCATCCCTACCATGGACAGGGACACCTTCCACTATCCCAGGCTGCTCCAAGCCCTGTCCAGCCTGGCCTTGGACACTGCCAGGGATCCAGGGGCAGCCACAGCTGCTCTGGGCACCCTGTGCCAGGGCCTGCCACACTCACAGCCAGGAATTCCCAATATCCCACCCATCCCTGCCCTCTGGCAGTGGGAAGCCATTCCCTATTGTCCCTTCACTACAAGACCTCCATATATTACATAGAACAAAATATTAATGACCAGAACTGGAATTTCACTGGGAAAAATATATTTACTGTTGAAAAAAGCAATTAAATCAAATAAATGCCTAGGTAAATACTTAAATCCCCAGATTTATTTTTTTTTTGTCTCATTTCCATTTCAGAACATTAAAAACCTCAAGAAAACTCAAAATAAAATCGTCAGAAATCTGCCACACTTCCCCTCTCTGGCAACTCGGGAATCAAGTTGAAAAGTTGTGGTTTCATTTATTTGTTTATTTGTTTATTTATTTATTTTCTTTATCTCGCTCCTTTTTTTTTGTTTGTTTTGTTTATTTTTTTGTTAATTTTTTTGTTTTGTTCTGGACGAATTTCCCAACTTCCCAGCTTCCAGAGCATCCATTCCCAAGCTGGCAGCTCCTGGGTACTGGAGGCCCTGCTCTCCTTCCCCCGTGCTCCGCAGCAAAGCCCTGGAAGGTCCCGTGCCGGGGCTCCGGGGGTTAAAGGAACTGAACTTGTCAAGATATTTTTGCATCGTGTGTCGGAGTTGTTTGTTGTGCCGTCGGTGCTGCGGGGTATCAGTCACTTTGAAGGAGAGGATGTCCAGGCAGCCCCACAGCCAGACAGTGACTGGCACCGGCAGTAAATCGTTGTGTCAAGGCTTGGCCTGGCAGCCGCGCAAAGGGAATTGTGTGATTGTTTGGAAGGAACTGGAGCGTTTGGGGTTTATCAGCCCACAATGAAATGATCAATTAGGGCTCGTTAATGGCACTCCCTGGCAGTTTGGACCAGGAGAAATCGGACCTGACTGGCTCTGGGTGGGTTCACAGGGCAGCAGAGCCTCTCTCAGTTTGAAGTGGAGCAGTGGTGCCCTTGGTGCTCTGGGTAATTTTTGCTACGAAGTAGAGAAGGAAAATGTTTTTCCATGCACTTAGGAAGGATGAGAGATTTGGGAATGTTCCCCTGGAGAAGGGAAGGATCCAGGGAGAGCTGGGAATGTTCCCCTGGAGAAGGGAAGGATCCAGGGAGAGCTGGGAATGTTCCCCTGGAGAAGGGAAGGATCCAGGGAGAGCTGGGAATGTTCCCCTGGAGAAGGGAAGGATCCAGGGAGAGCTGGGAATGTTCCCCTGGAGAAGGGAAGGATCCAGGGAGAGCTCAGAGCCCCTTGCAGGGCCTGAAGGGGCTCCAGGAGAGCTGGAGAGGGACTGGGGACAAGGGATGGAGGGACAGGAGCCAGGGAATGGCTCCCAGTGCCAGAGGGCAGGGATGGATGGGATATTGGGAATTGGGAATTCCTGGCTGGGAGGGTGGCCAGGCCCTGGCACAGGGTGCCCAGAGCAGCTGGGGCTGCCCCTGGATCCCTGGGAGTGTCCAAGGCTGGGCTGGAGCAGCCTGGGACAGTGGGAGATGTCCCTGCCCATGGCAGGGGTGACACTGGATAATCCTTAATGTCCCTTCCAACCCAGTGCAGTCTGGGGTTCTGTGATTAAAGTTCTTCCTGAGTAGGCTCTGAAATTCCACATCCCAAAGGAATCATGGCAGATCTTTAAAAAATATTGGGTGCTTTACCCTCATGTGTATCAAGGTTTCACCTTTTAATTCTTCTCAAGCAAGTCTGTAGCAGAGCATGAACACATGGGCTACCACTTGACCTCCAGATGGCAAAGAGCTCCAGTTCTAGGCATAAAAATTAAAATTTAAAATCTAAAACTCAGAGGATTCAGAAATACAGCACTTTTCAATGATAAAGCAAATTTAAAGAGGCAAATACCTCTGTTAATTTGCAGATTACGTGGTCTGTAAGGAACCTGAAGAACAGCATTAAGGGGCCAGGCCCAACTTGAAGGACAAAAAGCCTGGAATTTGTTTGGGATGAAGGAGGAAAATAATGGAGTTGGACTTTAATGACCTTGTGTGTCCCTTCTAGTCAGGATATTTCAGGATTCCATAGGTGACAGGTATGAGGAGTGGCTCAGGCCACCCCTATTTCCATCACCCTTGACACTGAACCCACAGATCCCCCTTTTCTTTGGAAATAACTTAAAAAATGCTGTTTTCCTTTCTGCTGCCTGTTACCCCACAAGCTGTGCCCCCCAAAAACTGAGAAAAAATCCCCAAACCTAAACCCAAAACAACAAAACAATCCTCAGGGAGAAGCCAACAGGGAGATTTCTGCCTCACAAGAAACACCTGGAAAGCCTCTTTAGTTTTTTTCCTGGACCTTTTCTTATCTGAACCGTTCCTCAATCCCATTTTTCTTTCATCTTCTGCTGTTCACCTCAGGTTCCTCCCGCCCCCTCTGCTCCTTCCTTGGAGCCTTTCCTTGCCATTGATTTGCAGAGCAATGCCAAAATGCATTTTGGCACGGGAAGGGAGTGCAGATGCCTTCGAGATGCTGCAGAGACGGGAGCAGGGAGGATTCTCCTGCCCACCTTGGGTAATCCTGGCTCAGTAATTGAGGTGCCACTCATCCCAGCTAATTGTGCTCCAGCTCAAAGGCAGAGCCTCCCCTGGCGCCTCCTTTAAATAATTTGGATGTATATCCAGCGAGCCCTCCGTGTTTCATCTCCTCTCTTTCCCTCTGCCTATTTGTTTATTTATCCTCAGGCTCCCAGCTCCCTGCAGTAAAAAACAGCCACTTCCTGCATGGCAGGTAATATGGAAATGGGGGCTGCTTTTCCTTTCAAATTAATTCAGTGTTATTTTCATTTGATTTTTCTAAAATAGAAACAAAAGATTCCTATCGGTGCCTAGGAAAATCTCGGAGTAACTCCTGAGCACCTTAAGACTGCAAATAGGGGATTTTTTGGGGTCAGCAGCCTGAGTTTGACCTTCTAAGCAGGGACCTTTAGGTGCTGGAAGTGACCAGGGGATTTCTGACCGGCTGAGGTGTTCCATTCCCAAGCTGAAAATCCTTGGGAAACCAGGGAAACAGGGCCAGAACATGGGAATGCTGCCCTTTGTTTGCCTGAGTTGTGTCCTGGTGTTTCTCCTGTGGTGTCTGATGTGCCAGGGCAGCCCAGTGTGACCCCACAGGGCACTTGGTGGCAAGGAATGCTTTTCCCTGGGGAAATGGGAGGGCATCTGGGGAGCCAGAATCACAGAGCAGGTTGTTTCCCATCCCACCTGGGCCTCTGCCCCTCTGCCTTTCTTAGTCTTTACAGCATAACTTGATCGCTCTGCTTTAGTTACCTGAATGTCAAATTTTAGTTGAGGTTTGGAATAATTTCTGCTGATTCTCCACTTCTCTTTCCCATCCCGGAAAATCCATCCTGGGGCTTTCTGCTGTTCATTCTGCTAATCCATTTGTCATTGCTTAGAAACCCCTGGAACTGTAAGGATTGCTCCTTTGAAGGAGGTGAAAGAGATTTGTCTTTCTCTTAAGCTGAGATACAAATCAGAGAACCCGAGAATCACAGACTGGCTGGGTCAGAGGGGACCTTAAAGCTCATCTTGTTCCACCCCCTGCCGTGGGTAGGGACACCTGGGGTGTCCAAGGGTGTGGGTGAAGATGGGTCAGTGGAATCTTTTCCCCATCTTCACTGGGCACTGAACACTATTTAGAGACACCTGAGTTGCAGTAGCAGGCAGGGCTTGGCTGAGATGTGCTGGAGCAGGTCAGGTCAGCCCTGTGGGCTGCCCTGGGTAAAGGAATGTGGCTCCTGCAGCTTGTCCCCTCAGGAAGAAAAGGTCCTGCTTTCTTCCCCTTCCTTTCCTCCCTCTACCTTCCCTGCTCCAGCCCTTGTCAGATCCTTCTCTTGTGGTTTTGACCTGGCAGAGAACTCTTTTCTTCAGAGTTCTCCACTGGCTCGTGCGCTGACCTGGTTCATGGGAGACATCCAGAGGCTGCAGGGAAGGGAGGGAAGAGGAGGCCTGGGAGCTCTGTGCTTCAGCAGCACAAATCTGCTGGATCAGCTTTGTTCCTACAGCCCAGCAGGACTCCCCAGCTGAGGAAGGAAGGATTTCTGCTTCTTGGTTCTGGGACTTGAGCTTGTGTCCCAACATTTTGCTGCCTTCTGATGTAAAATCCATTGCACAGGTCAGTGGTGGGGGTCTGTGACACCCAGGAAATGCCCCAGTGCTCCACCTGATCTCCCTGGGACACAGAATTTTAAACCAAAGCACCAGAGGAGCAGTTAAAACCTCATATTCTGTTGCCTCATTAATTTGTTTGAATCTGCATTTTTGTGAAGCTCGACAACACGCGGAGGGTCTCTGCACACCGAAACACAACATTCATCTCTTGGCAGCTCCAACATCCATCTGACAGCTCTACCCACAATTATCAAATCCTTTATTTGTTGTCTTGTTGTAGCACTTCTGATGATTATTTTTATCCTTTTGTCTGCCAGTATCAATAAAAGCAGCAGCTGAGGTTCACTCGGCGTGACGCGAGTGCGGGAGCTGGGGGTTGGCGGTGCTCAGTGGAGTGATCACCACCAGCACTGGCACGGGGCTCTGTGTGTTAAAGCCCTGCTCCATAATTGAGAAGAAGGGGCAGAAATTCCAGAAATGCAGATTGACAAGTGCCTTGGCTCCCGAGTCCTCCAGGATTGTCACATGGCTGCAATCCTTCACTTGTCTCCTGGTAAACGCGATGTTTTGACGTTGTTTTTTGTTTTCCTGTACCTTTAGTAGAAAGCTTTACACTACATGAACTGAAAAAAAAATGTAGGTCCCACTCCATGGACTGGATCAGTGGGTGGCAAGACATCTTTCTCTACTAATGGTTCTTTCTTTACCAGTGTTTGTGAAGCTCTTTCTTTCTGCTATGTTTAGGACACAAAAATAAGTATTTACGCAGATCAAGGAATTTCCCTTGGAGGGACGCAAAGGTGCCAAATATTTTTAGTAGATGAAATAAACTGGGAGGATAAATAACTGGAAAAAATCACATCATTGTGGCAATTGACTGGTAAATAAAACCCTGGGAGCTGGTGGAATGATGGTGTTGGGATTTTGCAAGGAATTTCAGGCCGGAGTGGCTTCAGTGACCACTCCATTGGCCTCTTATGGCTAAGTGTGGGTCATTACTGCAATTAATCATCCCTAATTGAAACATCCCTCTGAAGGAGTCCTTGTGCACCTCAGCAGCCAGAGGTGCTGGCAGTTCTCCTCCACTCCCCTTTGTTTTCCAGGAGCATCATTTGCAAAGTTCACATTGACAAATTCCGTAGGGCCTCAATCCGTCATCAAATAACAGCATCAACATTTTTCCTGGGCTATTATCATCACTTCAGCTGCTGCAGCAATAAATCCTGCACCAATAAATCAAGGGGGATCATTTCAGATGGCCAGAAACATAAACAGCATTTTAAAAAATATATCTTTAAGCAATCTCCTTTCCTCTTGCTGTCGGTGAGTTTTATGAGGTAAAAACAGCCTCATTTTCTGGATTTGTTTTCATTTCCTCATTTAAGCAAAGCCAATCTGGTATCTCCCAATTTTTTTTACCAGCCACTCAACAAACTCTGAGTTACCACGTTCATTTTTCACTTTTTCTTTGCCTTGTGCTGCTCCTTTCAGTGAGTGTGGAATGTCGTGGTGGTAGGAAATGGTTGCATTTCCCCAGGCAACAGGTGCTTATCTTTGTGGTTAGGACACAAACCTGACAAAGCCCCTCAGGCATCCAACAGCTCTCGCAGGAAAATTGGAAATCTTGCTCTCCTTTAGCCAGGAATTCACTTTTTTTTAAGGCAAATTGCAGCTGCAACACCTGAATTATGGCATGGTGAGACTTTGGGTTATAGCTCCCTGTTCCATTTTCCCATTCCCAGCACAAGCCATGTTTTTATTCTTTACATCACGAGCCTGTTCCCATTTCCATGAAAGAGCTTTATGTGCTGAGTCCTGCCTTCCCTCCTTTCCAATCCACGTGCATCGTTAAAGGGGCTTTCTTAATTTCCTGTTTTAAGCTTTCCTGGGAGATTTCTCGCTCTGTTTTCCGTTCCCCGTGGCACACAAATATTCCTGCTGGCTGGGAAGAGCCTGACTGGCTGTTTTTTTGCTGCAAGTTGGCAGCTCAGGTGATGACAATTGGCTCCCCCTGCGTGTTCCAGCTGCGGCTCTGGTGCCAGATGGCTCCACACACGTGCAGGGAGCTCACATTTCGTGTTCCTGGGTGAAAAATATCCCACTCCATGGTGGGCTTGGGTACTCCCATCCCAAATGAGCCGTCACAAAGCAAATTCAGGTTTTTAGCTGTGTGTCCTTCAGGCACCCACCTTATCAGTGGTTTATCAGAGTGCACAGAATTTGGGTGGAGAATTCAATTTGGAGTCCTGGGGATGACTTGGGAGGGCAGCAGCCTGCAGAGGACTGACTGAGAATAAAACATTGGGTCCGTTGCTGGCTGAAAATGGTTTCTTTCCCAAGATGAAACAAGTTTGGAATTGGAGTTATCTGCCCAATCATAAAAATCTCCATGTCATCCAAAATGAAGGATTTACTTCCAGTTTTCTATTTTTTTCCCCTATTTTCTTTAAATAAAAGTATATTTAACAGAACATTCCCATGCAGCTCAATTAGACCATCACAGAATCCCAGACTGGTTTGGGTTGGTTAAAGCCCATCCCATTCCACCCCTGTCCCAGGACAGGGACACCTCCCACTATCCCAGGTTGCTCCGAGTCCCATCCAGCCTGGCCTGGAACCCTTCCAGGATGGAGCATCCTGACCCAACCCATCGTGTGGCTGGTAGGAAATATTTCCTCTAAGGACAGCAATCGTGCACAGGCCTGAACTTGCAATATCAGCACGAGCAGGAGCTGCACAGGGGCCCAGGGAGAGTGGGGATTTGGGAAGTGCTGACAGAGGAGCAGGGAATGTGCTCCATGGATTCCCAGAGTCACCTGGGGAGCTCTGGTAAGGAGTAGGAACCCAAAGAATGTTTGAGTTAAAGTGGAAAAAAGGAGAACTGTAAAAATAATTATCCAAATTCTGTATTTTCAGTGCTTTTGCATTCTAGCTGTTGGAGAGTAGACAACGAAGGAAGTTTTCTAACCTTTACCATTGCCTGAATTTTATCCTAGAAAACAACCACTTTTCTGATCACCTGCTATTCAGCACTCGAACCTCTGACCTATATTCAAATGAAAAGTATAGAACTGACAAAAAATAAAAAATAAAAAATCAGCATTTCTTTCACCCCCCGAGTAAACTGGTTTGACAGCTACATAAAATGATTTAGTTTTTTATAATTCCAAGTGTGGCAGGATTAGCCCTTCATCCTGTTGTTTCAGGATGTCTGCATTAATTATTTCTAGTCCTCTTTAATTCAACACTAAACTCACATTTTCAGTTCAAGGGACTGGCCTGTTCTTAAATCATGTAAATATTATTCAGAACTAGGTGATACCCACGTGCAGAGCTGCCAAAGTACACTCATTTATTTTTTAACTTCTTAGTCAGCCAGGGAACAAAACAATCCATGATTTATACAAGGCATTTAATGAATTTCATCTTTTCCCCGTTGGGGTTTCAATATTGCTGAGACACGGGCATGAGGAGAAAGAACAACAGCAGAAATCCCTAAGAAATTATCCTCCTGCCTCCTGGAATTGTTTTGTTTGTGTGTGGAAGGGCCAGACTGCTGCTTTCTTGTTCAAATCCTCAACTGAACAGGGCTGATTAAAGCCCACAGTGCCAAGGAGGGATTTGCTTTCTAGGACAAAACCATCCCTTTGAGGAACGTTCCCTGCTGGGCTGCCCATCACCTCCCAGCACAGCAGGATCCACCTTTCATCCTCTCCAAACTTCCCGTCTTGGTTGGATTTCTGCGGATGCTGAGCACAAACTGGGTGTAAATGGGAATTTCAGTGGGTGTGCTTTGAGGAGCTGGGGTTTAGGGGCACAGCTGGAAAGGTCTCTGTGCACATTCCCAGTGTGGGGTTACTGAGTGACCCATGAGCAGGGCAGTGGTCCAAGGGAATATCCCAATTTGTCCATCATTCCAAAGGTCAGCATCCAGGAAGCTGGGGCTCTGTGGATAGGGCTGATTTCCCCATGTCTCCAAAAAGCCTCAGTTAATCCAAGCTTGTGCTGCTGCACTTCAGAAACTCAAGACTCGCAGTTACCCATCTCAAATCCTTCCCATTTCCACAGTCTGTGATACCTCATGTTTTACTTCGAGGTGGGAGGGGCAGAACTTTCCTAAATCGAGAGCAGCCTGATGGCTCCAAATCTGTGCGACTGTTCCAGCCTCAGCGAGCTCTATAAAGGATTCTCTTAAACCGAGGCTGGGGACAAAGTCCTCCAGAGCTGGAAGTTCTCTGGGGGGTTTTGAGTTCACAGAAATGCTCCAGCTTTGGTTTCTGTGACTTGTGTGTGGTTCTGGTTCCAAACTCCAGCCTGTTCCCGGGACAGCCAGCTCCGGAATTCTCTAGGATTTCTGTTTGGAAGGTAAAGCGTTACCTCAGGGCAGTTTGCAAGCAATTAATACCACGGGGATATTTTCTCCCCAGCTCAGAGGAACCCCAGGGAGGCACAAACTAAGCAGATGTTATAACTGCAGAGGTGTACAACAAATAATAATTAAAGATCATAATGTTTATCTCCATCAATGCCATCCTTAGGATACTGCTCCTTGCATTTGGAATGTGAGACACGAGTGTTGCAGAGCAAATCCTGATTTTTGAGGGCATTTTAACATCTTTCCATGATCCGTTATTTAGTGATGTTGGCCAGATCATTATTTCCTGAGAATAATTGGAAGAATTATATTTCTGAGAATAATTGGAAGTATATAAGGAAGAAAAAGTTGGAAGGGGCAGCTACGAGGCAGCTGGGGTGAGCAAATCCCAAAATCGCTGCCCCCAGATGGGCTTTAAGGTCTTTTCCATCCCAAACCAGTCTGGGATTCTGAGTTTCTATTTAATTGCTTGTCCTGGTAATTATTGTAACTGTTCTAAGATACTTCATCCAAATTAATTTCAAAATTGAGGTCTAAAAAAAATCAATACAAATTAATCCTGAATTTATTTCCTTTCCCCTTCTCCCCCAAAAGCAGGACAGTGAACTGTTCCCTAAAATCTAAAAGCAGCAAGAGCTCCAGTCCCACACATCATATTTAAATCAGAGTTTACTTCATACCAAGATGGTTTGCATTTTGCATTTATTTGTTATCCCCCATTCAAAGGCAAAAAAGTATTATGTGTAACCAAAATTGTCATTGCACTTGTATTGGCTACTGGAATTTGATGCCAATTTGTATTTTAAGTAATCCAGGATGATAATTACAGTTATTGCTTCCCTAACTGCACAGTTGCTATTCAGGGTAGCTCATGTATATTTTATGTATGTTCGGTATCAGAGCAGACCTTTTGCAAATTGATTCATTTGCATCATTATATCCTTCTTTCAGAAATCATCTTCTGATCGTGAGGAAGAGACTTCTGCTGGAATCACAGAGATGATTCCTAGAACTCAGCCTTAGGGATGGGGAAAACTGAAAAAGAAATTATATTAATGACTATTCCTCATTTTTCATTTTTGAGGTGTGAACTTTTGACAGCATTTAGTAGAAAATTTTCACAGAATAATGGTTTGGGTTCGGAGGGACCTGAAAGATCATCCTTTTCCACCCCCTGCCATGGGCAGGGACACCTTCCACTATCCCAGGTTGCTCCAAGCCCTGTCCAACCTGGCCTTGGACATTCCAGGATGGAGTGGCCACAGCTTCTCTGGGCATCCTATGCCACTGAATTTTGCTTTTTTCCATTCACATGGGAAAAAAAAACCCCAAAATAACAAATTATTTGGCCTTTTTAAAAAATATTTTTATTTTTTCCATATAGAAAGGATCTCCAGCTCTGGGGCTGTGTGGGACATGTGCCTAGCCTGTGCCTTGGAGCATTTCCTGGTCCTCCACCCCTTATCAACCTCCCCCAGCCGCTCACTTCCCAAAGATCCTCATTTAAAAAAATTACCCCACTGCAGAAATCCATTAGAGGCTCCCTTCCCTCCCTCACCTACACAAATTGCCACTGCCTGAAGCTGAGGAGAAGCAAAAACACTGGATGGATGAGTGACAGCCAGCGTGGCTTTGAGAGGCTGATACGCTCTGGGCCTGCAGGGAGAGAAGAAAGGGGCCAGAGCCTGAGCTCAGCCTGGTGCAACACAAACAGAGCAGGGCTGGCTCCTGGTGCCTGCAGAGGACCCATCCCCTTCTTCTGCTCCTGCACAGGCCTGGGGAGAAGATCCTCCCACACTGGCAGGGTGACAACTGCATTCATCTGCAACATCTGAGGGAACCGACTCATTTGATGTTTTGTTTTGAAAAAATTATTGAGGACTGTTTTGTATGCAAAAAGAGTTGAGGCTTTTTTTTTTTCTTTTCTTTTTTCTTTTTTTTTTTTTTTTCCTCACCCTGCCTCTGAGTCCCAGATAACTGAAATTATGCTTATCAGAGATCCTACATTTAAAGTTGTTTTAAAAGGTGTTGTGACACATGGAGGGAACATGCAGGGTTTCTCTGGGCTGTGAAGAGCCTTATTTTGATTTACTCACTCTAGACATGGGCAGCCAGCAAAGAGTTAATTCCTCTTTTTGCTCTTCTCCTTCTGAAATAAGATAAAATAAATCCTAAGTGGATATAGCCTCATTTTTTGGCCTATCTCTGATAGGTTAAACCATCTAGCAGATGTTTGGGCAAGGAACAGGTAACTGAAATGGGCAGCAATCATTTTTTATTTGTTTTGGAACAGCAAAGAAAATGCAGTCAGGACACAAACACCACACAGTTTAGTGCTTTAATTTGTTACAGCATGGGAAAGGAAAATGATACGTATTTCTAAGAGTGATTATGGAGAAAAATGCTTATTTACATGTCTAGGAATTCTTAGGCACCAGGATGGGGTTTCATCCTTCAGCTATCACTCCGTTTTGTGTTTTTATCCTAAATCTCACCCTATACAGTGCAGATCACAGCCCAAACATCAGTTCATCCCTTTTCTCAAAGGAGCAACTCCTTAATATCTCCTTTGCATAGAACTTGAGGGCCCCTGCTTTGTGTTATTGAGCGCTGCTGATGGTCTTTTGATAGCTCCTCTTTTAATAAACTGCAGATTATCTCATCTGTGTGTGTACAGCAGCATATTTCAGAGCATAGGTATGGAAGGAGTAAAGTTGGATTGGCAGCACATGAAAGGCAGCTAAAATGCTTCAAAGGGCAGGGAGAGAGAGGCAGAAAGCAGAGAAAAGACTCTGGTAGGTATTGGGATGGGAAGCTTTTGAAATATAGATAACCTACAGCAGAGCTCCTCTCTGCTCTCCCAGCACTAATAATTACACAGATAAGAGGGTGAAGTGAAAGGAAGCCAGGAGATACGGACAAAGTTCAGGATGAAGCATCCTGGAAAGAAGAAGCCATGGAAATTTTATTCTGGAAGCAAGTCAGGTGAAGCCCAGGTTGGAAATCATTAAGAACGTGAAATGTTGTGACAAACCTGGGGACACACAATGAGATCAACCCCAGCCCTGGGAGTGTTTTTATGTGAGCAGCACAAGTCTGAAAGCTCAGGGGACAGAACCTGAGAGTCAGGGAATATCCTGAGTTGGAAGGATCTTGGAAGTCGAAGAACAGAAATATAATAATCAAAATATAAATACAGAGTAGAGAGAAAGCGATGACCAAAACTCAAGACATCGGTTCCCAGCAACGGGAGAATTCAAGGTCCTGGTGATAAAAGAGCCCCAGGGATGATGAAAAGCCCGGGAAGGGTGAGTTGGGTCATCCCTGCTGGATCCAGGTGGCTTTGTGACACTTTGTGACAGTAAAACACTTGGCACAGGGAAGGAGAATTCCTCAGTTACTTCAGCTCTTCATCCACATCAACCAGTGCGTGAAAAAGCCAGCCTGGAGTAGTCACAACAGCGAGGATCCTTGTAGGAGGGGAAAAAAAATACATCAAAAAAATCAATGCACCTACAGAGGAACTGCCTAATAACGAGGAAGATAATTAAAAGGAAATTAAAGGAGCAGCTAAGAGGGGAATATGTTTGTAGGCGGCTTAGATGCATTAAGGGCAACAACTTATTTTACTACTCAACACAAATATGCACAACATAATTATTTTCAGGAAGACATGCCAAAAACAAAATATAAACTGACATATAAAGGAGTTGTTAAGTTTGGTTTGGGTTTTGTTTTTTTTTTTTTTTTAAGAGGAAAAAAAATTCAGCCTCTCAATTTAAAAGCGAAAGGGAAGCCAAGCAGATTCCAAGCACTTACTGGATGTGGAAAAGCTACTAACAAAAAGTTTTTTGAGCAGATCAGAGGCAGGAAGCTTGCCAGGGAAGCAGTCAGGCTGATGGATGATCAAGGCATAACAGGAGCACTAAAGGAAGATAAGGCCATGGATGAGGAGAGAGATGAGTCCTCACTGCTGTTCCCTGCTGGAGCCTGGGGATGGCTCCAGGCTGGAGCTGCTTTAGTGGGAACACAGGAAAAAAAAAAAGAGAGAAAATCAGAATATGCTGAGTTGGAAGGGACCACGAGGATCATCCAGTGCTTCTCCTGGCCCTGGCCAGGCACCCCAAAACCCCACCCTGGATATTCCTGGCAGAGCTGTCCAAACGCTCCTGGAGCTCTGGCAGCCTTGGGAATGTTCTCATTCCCTGGGGAGCCCCAGCACCCTCTGGGGAAAAATCCTTTCCCTGAAATCCAACCTGAACCTGCCCTGGCCCAGCTCCAGCCGTTCCCTGGCTCCTGTCACTGGTCACCCTCCTGTTCCCCTCAGCAGGGAGCTGTAACTGGGATGAGTCTCCCCTCATTCTCCAGCTGAACAGACCCAGTGCCCTCAGCCCCGTCAGCCCCTTCAGCATCTTCACCGCCCTCCTTTGGACACACTCTGGTGGTTTAACATCTTCCTTTAATACTCCAGGTGTCCTCTGAGGAGAGAGGGGCAAAGCACCAAATGATTTCCAAGCAGGAGTAGATGGAAGGAGTAGCTCCTCAGAGGAGAGGCTCCTCAGGGGCATCAGGGCTGCTGGTCCAGTGTTCTGTGAGTGATATTCCCAGGGTTACCACATCCCTAAAGGAAAGGTTATCCCAGAGAAACTGTGTTGTACTCACATCTTTGCTGAACACCACACATGGATTTTCCACTTTGGCCCTTTCCTGGCCTTCCAAACTGCTCCTTGTGCTTGCTCTGACTTTCACAAGATCCAGGCAACACCAAACCCAGATATGTTGCTCTACAGAAGTCGACTAATCTTTAAAAATGGGCTAAATCCCAAATTAGAATGATTTCAGCAGAGTGAAGCTTAGAAGACAATTGCTATAATTATGCAGATGTAAACAAGTGAAAAGCCTTAACACAATGTATACAAAATAATGATTAAAAGGAATTAGCGTTGGGAATTAGCAGAAATTGGGCATTTGTATGTAATAATAGGGCTGGAAGTTAATGATCCAGAGTGAAAGAGTTTTGCCAGTTGATATTAAAGCTTAGATAATCTTTTGTTCAGCAGCTTCATACTCGTACTTGTTTAGGATTGCAGCCTGTGCCTGTATCACCATATTGGAATTCCAATCACTCACCAGTTCTTAATTAGGCATTAGAACTGATACGATAATTGTGGCATGAATTGATTATTAACTGAAGTTTGTGCGATAATTAATAACAAAGTTCTTGAACAGAACACGAATGACACAAAAATAACATAAGCTTTCCCAAACCAGCATTAGTACATGGTGGTGACCCAGAGTTCTAATTGTCAATGTGCATTTAAATTCCCTCTATCCAGCCCAGTGCTTGAAATTTTTATCAGTGTCTGCCAATAAAAGAAAATTTATTTGGTTACCGGGGCCTTTTTCCAGGCTGTGAGATTTTCAGCTGATCTGCCAAAGCAGTCTGGATTCTGCAGGGCCAATAATTGATCAGAGTTCTGCTTTTTGTGCTCTATTTCTGTTCTGCTTTTACAGCTCCAGGCAGGAACACAATCCCCAGAATCCCGTAAGTGTATCGGTGCTGGGTGGGCACTTTGCTGCTCCAGTGTATAGGATATTTTATCCTAGTGTGGAGTGTTTATTTGTCTGGTGTTTCATTGCTCTGGTTGCAGAAGAAACATTATCCTGGGAATCTTGAAGGAAAATTTTTGGCACTCTTGTCTCCTAATAATAAAAATGAAACACAGGGTGCCCAGAGCAGCTGTGGCTGCCCCTGGATCCCTGGAAATGTCCAAGACCAGGCTGGATGGGGCTTGGAGCACCGTGGGATAGAGGAAGGTGTCCCTGCCATGGCAGGGGGTTTGGAATGAGATATGCTCTAAAATCTCTCCTAACCCAAACCATTCCATGATTCCATCATTAAGCTGTACATCAGGGTCTGGTGGCAGAAGCTGATCTCTCTGCAGTTCTGGTATCCCAAGTGAGGCTGGGGACATTCTCTTCCCCCTGAGCAAACCCACAGTGAGGGACAGTCACTGCCCTGCAAGAGCTTTAAATCCAGACTGTGTTTGGGGAGGCAGAACCAGATCTCCTGTAGCTCCTCCTTTCCTCAGCCGGGGAGGTGCTCCCGTGCCCCAGAGCTGTCAGGGAGGAGCCCCAGCACTGCTGGTCCCTGGGTCACAACCAATCCTCCAGCCTGGGCTTGGACGTGTCCTACAGTGGTGGGACCCCCAGAGAAGCTGGTGATTGTGTGAGCCAGCAAAGATTGCCAGGTCTCTGCCAGAGCTGAAACTAAAGCTCATTAAACGTAATGAGAGTGGCCTTAAGTGGCAGTGGGAGCAGCTCTGGTTGGGCTCACGTGCCTGCCCAGGAGCTGTGGGATGGGTCAGGCAGCTGATCCTGCTGCAAACTCCTCTTTGATTGCGTGTTCCTCTCTGTTTTCTGTCAGGTTTGCATTTAGCACGTCAGCTCCTGATCTGTGGTACACAAATGTGAGTGCTGGCATGGGGCAGAAATTTCTGTTGTGTTAAAAACCATATTTCTACGGATTTTTTGCAGTCTTTACTACTCTAATCATGAAATGACTCTTCCATTTGAAACTTCTTTTTTGCTTTATGGTATCAAACCATGTAAGAAATGCCTCAGCTCTTCATCATGGAGTCTGGTTAAACACAGCAAGGACTTTATTTGGTTTGGAATTAAATCAAAATGTCATAATCCATCCAGAAATGCAACACCTCTCCTTCCCACAGCTGTAGCTGAAATGGATGGGAAGTGTAATTTTTCCAAGATTTACCTGTAATTAATTTTGGAAAGGTGAGACAGGAGACACCAAACCAAGAAGGTTTGTTTGGGCCTGGAAATGCCTTTGTGGTACAGGGAGGTCCTGGGGTCTTGCTTTGAACATTAACTGGTGACTGTCCCATGTGTTTGACAATTCAGTGATCACTCTTTGCACTATATTTTTACATACAGCCCAGTTTGGGGGGGTAAAAAGAGGAGAATAAAGCTCTCCCAGTGCCCCACTCTTTCTTTTCACCCCTGATAAATCTATGGCTCAGAATGTTTTTGTTCTCGTGAAGAACATCCAGGTGTGGATGCTCTGTTACCCTCAGATGGTGCAGCTGATGCCAGGGCCACTGTGCTTTGCAATAAGAGGCTTTTCCTGGGATTTTTGGCAGATTAGAATGAGATGTGTGTGGCTCCAGAGGTGGGATGCAATGGATGGAAGGAAGGAAGACAAATAGGAGGAATCCCTAGGCTTGAGTGTCCACAGAGCTGCATCCTTCCTTCTCCAAAGGCAGGCAGAATCTTTGCAGGGGCTGGGAGTATTGGAGTTGGACTTGATGATCCTGTGGGTCCCTTCCAGCTCAGGATATTCTCTGATTCCAAGATCTGGCAGAGGAGCAGCTTTAGAGATAAACTCTCTCATTTGGAGCTGAGTGAGCAGCGAGTGCCAGCTCTGGTAGCCGTCGGGAAGGAACAGGAGATGCTCCATCATTCTGCTCCTTCTTCTGAGGAACAAGTCAGGCTGCTCTCCCAAACCTCAGGCATGTGCCAGCAATCTTCAAGTACTCAGAAAAACCCAGAGTGCCCAAAATCGAAAATTCTCTCCGACAATGAATTTTGAAAATCATTTCCAGCCACTATTACTTTTGGGTTACAAGCGATTTTTATTACAGGCTTCAGGAGCATGTCTCCTCCTCCTCCTATCTGTACAAACAGCTATAAACTGACTGCATTTTAATAACTTTTTCCCAAGAAGTTACAAGGTATTTCATTAAAATGTCAACTTTTTCTTTCATATATTTTATGATTCTCTTTCTTCCTTCTGCCACAAATATGTTGTTGCCAACATCATCATGACACAGTTTGCTGCCAAGACTATGGAAAGTTAAAAAAGGAAAGGAAAAATGAATTTCTCTTCACTTTTTAGGTAAAATTCTTCCAGCACTAGGGACTGAGAAAGCAGTCAGAAATATCTGAAGTGCCAAAGACAAATGTTCGGAGAGCCAAAGCGGTGACATGAAAACATGGAAGCGGTACCAGGGAGCGATCCTGTGCGAGGAGTGAGGAGCGATCAGCTGGGGACGTTTCCTTTTGCCATTTGTAGATTCCACGTGGCTCCTGCCGGTGTTTCTGCCCGGATCAGAGCAGCAGGAGCGTGCACACGCTGCCTGGGACAGGTTTAGCACAGCAAGTCAGCTCCAGTTTGCGGGAAGAGTCCTGTCCTTCCCACCAAACCATCTCCAACTGCTGCACGGAATCCTTCGTGTCCTCCTGCAGGATTTGCTCTTCAAATATATCCACCTGCTGTCACTCAGAAGGTCCCCAAACCCAGCTCCAGCCAGCTCAAGCCATCTGCTCTTGGCTGGTTTAATGAGGAAGGAGCTGCTTCACCTGGATTTAACTGGGAATGGGGGGAAGGAATGGAATCCCCTCAGTTTTGCCTCTGAGAAGAGCCAGGAGATGTGACTGTGTTTGCTACTCAGGTGCCTTAACACCTCTCTAATTAAACCCAACCTGGCTCAGCACAGGGAGTATCCCTGCAAAGGCCCTCATTTTCAGCCCTTCAGCAGATGGATCCTCACTGGAATTTCGTTATTACCTCTGCCGTCCCAGTGCTGGAGCTGCCGAGTGGCCACGGGGACATTAAATTAGCTTTGTGCCCAGGATTTCTGGACTTCTGCCTTTGCAAATCTCCATTTCTGAGCATGGAGGGTCCTTGCTGGCATCCTGAACACCTAATTACACTTTTAAAGCATCTTAAAAACTTTCAGATTCCCAAGTGTAATTTTCTGCTCGGCTGGAGAGTGAGGGACAAATGTTATTTCCACTGGTGGTGAACCAGTTGTGGGCTCAGACTTCCCAGCACTGCCCCTGGCACTGGGGAGCTTTGGGTTCAGCTGGTTGAGTTTGTTGTTTTTTTTAAACAGCATAAAATCCCTTTCTTGGAATTTTCTCCGCTTTGGTGTTGCCCTCACCCCAGAGACCTTCTTTTAAAAGTGATTTAATTTCTTTTCCTCTGCCTCGTAGGCCGCAGCTTGATTTTTCTTGCACTCCTGGGTCTTGAAGCAATTTTACAGGGGAGGCAAGGATTTGCTGAACGGAGCTGTTTTGTTTACATTATGTAAAGTTGGGAATCTGCCATCAGAGCAATCCCACGCATCCCATGCAGCGTTGCAGGCACTCAAGGGCGTGGATGGATCAGATAAAAGGAGGTGGAGTTTTCAGCAGAGGGCTGGGACTTGCCCAAAGGAGTTAATTACACATTAACTGCGTCCCACTTTCCCAATACAGAAACGTTTGTAATTAACAAAGAGAAAAAAAAAAATTAGCGTGTAATTCAGAGTTGGCCTTGGGCCGTTCTGTCACATTCCTGACTCTGGGACCCAGCCCTGCCTCATCCCCTCTTCCAGAGTGTGATGCAAGCAGCACAGAGAACATCCCGGGAATTTGCCTACACCCACTGCTCTATTTTAGGCTCCCATCTCATGGAAATGGTATCGGTAAATATCACCAATATCTTATGGAAACACGGCTGATTGAGCAGTAGCATTCATGGGCTCTTCCATGGCCAGCTGACCGGGCTGGTGGAGGAGGGAAAGGCTGTGGATGCATCCACCTGGACTCCAGCATGGCCTTGGACACATCTCCCATGACATCTCCTGGAGAAGCTGCAGCCCACGCTTGGACAGGGTCACTCTTCCCTTGTTTGAGAACTGGCTGCTGGCCAGGTCAGGGAGGGGTGCCACATCCCATCACCAGTGGTGACCCATCACCAGTGGTGTCCATCACCAGTGGTGTCCCATTACTAATGATGTCCCATCACCAGTGGTGTTCCATCACCTGTGGTGTCCCATCACCAGTGGTGTCCCATCACCAGTGGTGACATATCAACAGTGGTGACCCATCACCAGTGGTGTTCCATCACCAGTGGTGTCCCATCACCAGTGGTGTCCCATCACCAGCGGTGACCCATTACCAGTGGTGACCCATCACCAGTGGTGTCCCCCAGAGTCAGTGGCCAGCCCTGTTTAATGTCTTTATTGCTGATGTGGACAAGGAGATCGAGGCACCCTCTGGAATTTGCTGCTGACACCAAGATGGGTGGGGGTGTTGAGCTGCTGGAGGGCAGGAGGCTCTGCAGAGGCATCGGGACAGGCTGGAGCCATGGGGTGAAGTACAACAAAGTTCTGGGTCCTGCCTTTGGGTCACAACAACCCCCTGCAGCTCCAGGTTGGGGCAGAGGGGCTGGAGAGCTGGGAAAGGCCCTGGGGGTGCTGGTGCCAGTGGCTGGACGGGACCCCAGGGGTACCCAAGTGCGCAATGGCCCCTGGGCAGTGCCTGTCCCTGAGCTGGCGCTGCTGGGGCACCTCCCGTGCTGGGGACAGACTGAGGGGCTGGAGAATTCCTGAGGGAGCTGGGAAGGGGCTGGAGAATTCCTGAGGGAGCTGGGAAAGGGCTGGAGAATTCCTGAGGGAGCTGGGAAGGGGCTGGAGAATTCCTGAGGGAGCTGGGAAGGGGCTGGAGAATTCCTGAGGGAGCTGGGAAGGGGCTGGAGAATTGCTGAGGGAGCTGGGAAGGGGCTGGAGAATTGCTGAGGGAGCTGGGAAGGGGCTGGAGAATTGCTGAGGGAGCTGGGAAGGGGCTGGAGAATTGCTGAGGGAGCTGGGAAGGGGCTGGAGAATTCCTGAGGGAGCTGGGAAGGGGCTGGAGAATTGCTGAGGGAGCTGGGAAGGGGCTGAGCCTGGAGCAAAGGAGGATCCCGAGGGATCTTTTCCCTCTCTGGAATTCCCTGGCAGGAGGGGACAGCCGGGGGGGTCGGGCTGTGCTGGCAGGGAACAGGGACAGGAGGAGAGGGAACGGCCTCAGGCTGGGCCAGGGCAGCTCAGGGGGGACAGCAGCAGGAATTTCCCCATGGAAAGGGCGCTCAGGCCTTGGAAGTGCCCAGGGAGGTTTGCAGTGCCCATCCCTGGAGGTGTCCAGGGAATTCCTGGAGGTGACACTCAGTGCTCTGGGTGGGGACACGATGGGAATTGGGCACAGCTTGGAGTCGATGACCTTGGAGCTCTTTTCCAACCTCAATGATCCTGTGATTCCATGGAATAGATTTGCAGTGATGTGTGCAATATTTAAGACATTAATTTCCTGGGATTGTCTCAAGCAGAGTGTTGCAGTTGTGAACTCCATAATGCATGTAAAAATCCATATTCCCATACTTTTATTTCCAGCCCCAGCAGTCTCCATGAAGACTCTTTTCCATGTCACAGACAGCTGGAGTCGATGACTCTCCCGTGTACTTGAGACATCAGCTCTTCCCCATGGAATATTGATTTCCAGGAAATAATCTTCATGCAGCCATCTTTGCTTAAATATCACATCAAGTTATACCCTTACTCAAAAATAATGCACATTCCTGTCATATTCCACTGGAAATTGAATGTATTGCTCTGTTTAGTGAAGTGTTTAAACAATAAGGGACCAAAAAATATAGGGATGTCTCCATACTATGGAACATTTTTGTATTTACGTCCCTGTTACTAAACATGAGTGGAAATTTAATGCTTTTGGAGCAGTTGGAACTGTGAAATAGAGCAAAAAAGCACAGGGCTGGCAGCTGTTTTAATGCACGGAGAAGCCAGGAAGTTGTTTAGACTGGGTTTGAACTTGGCCAGCACACAGAGACACAGATATCGGTCAGAAAAAGGAGATATTTAAAGATCTGTTAGGTCAAGAACACATTTTATGACATCAAATATTTAATATTATCTAAGTAAATAAAAAATCTTATGGAAGGGAAACAAGGTTAAAGTGAAGCTTTATGGCTGATCTCTTGTGCTATTAAAAGATAATGTTTTTCAGAGTTAAAGGGGATATTTTCCATTTTTCTGCACACATTGCAGAGTGTGTTGAACCTTTCTGCCTTGCCTTGTGGCTCTGAGATTGGTGTTTACACCAGACACAATTTATTAAGAAATACAGAGAGTATTTGCTTCTTTACTTAAATGGTTTCATGTTTTAATTTAGAAATGCAGGGGTTTTTTTCCTCCTGTAAAAGACCTTGAAATGAACCTTGAGATTCTTCAGGCCATGGGAGGTGTTGTGGGGTTTTCCTTTTCAGCCCCATCCACCTCACCTCATATCCAAGAACCAGAGGAAAACATGGCCCATTTTAATGGTTAAATGGATAAATGTTTTATAGTGGCTGGGTTAGAGGATCTAAAAGGTCTTTTCCAACCTCAATAATTCCATGATTCACCCCACAAGTCCCTCCTTGGCTGTGCCAGTGAGATGCTGTGTCTGCATTGAGATTTTCCCCGTTTTTCCCTCCTTTGCCAGCAAAAGCGGCTGAAACAAAAGAAGAAGATTAAATATTCCATAAACCCCACTGTGGAACAGGTGAAATGATTCTTTTCCCTGGCAGAGCAGCAGCTGGGTTTGGATCCAGTCATTGTTTTCAGTGGATTGATTAAACTTGGATGTTAACCTCCGAATGTGGAGTCAGCAGGAATTATCAGTGTCCAGCAGTTCCCGGGTGATTTCCGAGCTGTGGGAGGCAACAGATTCCAGATTTGTGGCAACAGAATCCATCTTTGGCCTCAGATGGATAAAGAAAATGGCATTTCAATTTGGATATCATTTGCCTGTGAAAATTAATTTTCATAATATTTTTAATGTGAAAGTCTGACTTTAAACCAAATGAAAAAAACACCCCAAAAACCTGAATCCAGCATGATTAACCCTCTTTTTCATCTCAAACAAGGAATTTTTGGGGAACAGTGCAGCTGTTGCAGCAGCCACACATGAAATTATCTCCTGCTCAGAGAGAAATGCAAAATGAAATGCCATATTTTTGGATTGTTAAGTGTCACTTCAGTGAAATGTACTCATGGCTGAATAGCTCCCGTTTATTTTCTAGGGATGGTTAAAAATGAGGAAATTGTGACAATTCTTGAATATTTTCAATTGCTTTTCCTTCTGTTGTTTATGCTGAATGGGGAGAATGCCTTTATATTTTTGTCTTTATAGGGAAAATATTCCAAATGTTTGGTTTTGCCTCCACTTCACCTCTTTTCCCCCTTTTTCTCATGTTTGCTGCTGAAAAGAAGAGGAAGTTCAGGAATGGGGAATGAGGACATAAGGGAAAGTGGGGGGAGAGAGCAAGAGAAAACCAGAAATGTAGTTTATTCAAAGGAAATGATAAAGTGGGAGATTTTGCCTTCAAGATGGATATTTTCAGTGGAAAAGCTTAGGAGGATTGAAGGGAAGGGAGGGAATGCTAAATCCAACACGGTTTTGGTGATTGCTTCGTTCATTCTGTGTTTTTGGGGACTGTCTTGTCCTGAGGAGCTCCTGGTCAACAAGCAGATAAACAGGGAAAATATCAGTGGTTTTTGAGAGAGTTGGTGCTGATCCATGAAGGAGCTGGAGGCAGAGCCGTGGGGAGATGGAGAACTTGAGCTTCCCCAGCAGCAGGTTCAGCTCAGGGAGAGCATGAAGGTGAAATTGCACAAATACAGGAGAGCAGAACCCAGACCTGGGTCCAACATCAGCAGCAACTGGAGCTGCTGGAGAGCTCAGAGGAGGCCATGGAGCTGCTCCAAGGGCTGGAACCACTCTGGAGCCAGGCTGGGAGAGCTGGGAATGTTCCCCTGGAGAAGGGAAGGATCCAGGGAGAGCTGGGAATGTTCCCCTGGAGAAGGGAAGGATCCAGGGAGAGCTGGGAATGTTCCCCTGGAGAAGGGAAGGATCCAGGGAGAGCTCAGAGCCCCTTGCAGGGCCTGAAGGGGCTCCAGGAGAGCTGGAGAGGGACTGGGGACAAGGGATGGAGGGACAGGAGCCAGGGAATGGCTCCCAGTGCCAGAGGGCAGGGATGGGTGGGATATTGGGAATTGGGAATTCCTGGGCTGGGATGGAATTCCCAGAGCAGCTGTGGCTGTCCCTGGATCCCTGGAAGTGCCCAAGACCAGGTTGGATGGGGCTTGGAGCAGCCTGGGACAGTGGATGACTGTGTATCCCTGACCGTGGCAGAGTCACTGGAGGGGCTTTAAGGTTCCTTTCAACCCAAACCATGCTGGAATTCTGTCATTCTTGGAAAGAGTAAAATGCAGAAATCAGATATTTGTGTGTGTGGCTTCACTGGAGTGAAAGGGAAGAAGGGAAAAAAAAAATATAAATAATTAATAAATCCCTCCAATTATCTTTGAAAATACCAACAATTATCAACATAAGAACAAAGAGCTGCTTTATTTCAGTCCTTGTTTCAAAGGAACAAGAGACTGCCTGTGACACCACAGACTGATGGGGCTTTTTAAGATTAAAAATAACTCGGGAGAAGAGCCATTGAAATGGATTATGGACTGGCTTATGGAGATGAAACCCAGGGTGTCAGGGAAGGTGAGAATTCCGAGTGAGGAGGGAAAGCAAGTGGGGTCAGTGCCATGGACCTTTATCCTGCTTGATCGTGAGTAGGGGTGACCTTGATGAAGGACAAATTTCCAAACAGATTCGCACAGTTCTGATCACACCAAGCTGGAGAGAAGCAGCCAAACACCACCAAGCAGGCAGACAAGTCAGGAGAGTTGAAGTTAATTATAAAGATGAACAAGCTATTCATGTCATTTAGCATATGGCACCGGGGCTTTGAACTATTGAGATGGAAACTTTATTTAGGGGATAGCAGGGATTTCATGGCCACACTGAACCAAGTTCTGGGTTCAGTCAGGAGCTGACAATCAGATGTGTGGATGTGCTGCTCTGACACGCTCCGTCCTCCAGGATGTTCTGAGGAAAAGCTGAGCTTCAAAGAGTTCCATCAAAAAATAACATTTGGGAAAACGAAGCGAGCGGGGTGGCGAGATTTTCTGATTCCTTTTTAGGGTTTGAGTGTGTGCCTTTGAGTGTTTGGCAGCAAGTGAATGTTCAGTGGCTTAGGGGTGTGATGATGCTCTTTAAAGGGAAGCACTGTGCGATCATGAGGATGGACTTCATCCAGAAGATCTCTGCCGCAGACTTCTGTGACATGGACACAATCCCAAAACTTTGGCTGCCTTTTCAAAGTCACTCAACTTCCCCGGGCAGCCAGAAGGGGCTGAGCACTTCCTAAGATGTGTTTGCTCAAGATGTTTACAGAGCTGTCACCCAGAAATGGATCTGGACCCAAATTCTCTCTGGAGCTCAGGCTCAGGACCAAGTTGAGCTCTGTGACTTGCTGCTTCCTGCTTCTGGTCATCCAACCAGAGACCTCCCCAGGATTCCACTGCTCTGGATTAGTACCTGGCATCAGACAGGGGCAAGGAATGTGCATGGTAAGAAGTAAACAAACTTTTTTCGGACCTGGATTTTGTTTCAGCTTTGGCACGTTTTGCCCAAACCGATTTGTCCATCTCTAATGCAGCTGTAAATAGCATTAAGCCCTTTGTGAAATATGTGACGTTTGTAGAGAAGTATGGATAGCTTGTCCTCCAAAATCAATATATAACTCCATGCTATTGCATAGCAAAGTTCATTTCTGTTTGGACACATCTTCAAAGTAAGATGAAGACTCCATTACTTCACATCTTTTTAAATTTGAACACAGCAATTGATGTATTGGTGAAAATGTGTAAGCCATGCTCTTTATGGATTTTGGAACACATTTATCAGAAATCTCTGGGTTTATTTGCTTGTTTCATTTAGAAAGGGTCTGTGGATTTTCATGGTTTTGGACAAACCAAGTTGCTGAACAAGCTCCTGGTGGCACTGCTCGGTGCTGAGTGACTGCCCAGAGCCCCTGCCTGGCAGGAGCCAGGGAAAGACATTTCAGTTTTCATAAAGATTTTTATCAAAAAATATTTCTAGAGGGGCCATGTTCCCTCCAGCTCCTGCCCATGGCCCAGGGCCCCATTTCAGCCCACCTTGGGGCTGTGCCTGGTGATGCTGTTGGATTCCATCGCTTGGTGTCCCCATCCATCCCCATCCCCATTGAGCTGTCCAAAGCCCAGGGCAAATTATAAAGGCAATTCCCATTTCAAGACCTGATCTCCATGTTTCGCTAAGATCAAATCTAATTTAAGCTGTTTATTATATTCTTCTTTTTTTAAATTTAGCATTTTAACAATTCTCCCTAACATGAGAGAGAAAATAGAGGCTCTGTCTCAGCCTGCCCTGCAGAATAATGTGTCACCCGAATCTGCTCATCAGAATGGTTTTAAGGTATTTACACCTGAACTTACAGGTTTTCCAACACGCATGAAACTGAAAACAGAGAGATTGTGATAGTTTTTCTTTAATCCCGTGCAGCAGAGTCACCTTTATCTCATTTCATGAAAATTTGGTTTAAGATGGTAGAGGGAGTGCGTTGACAGCAAAGATGAAATGGATAAAGAGAAAAATCCCTGCATTTTTGTGTTTGCCTTTTTTTTGTTGTTGTTTAACTCAGGGGATTCTTTTGGGTGGATGAGAAGTCATTAGAAGCTAAACTAAGTTTTCACCTTTGCCAGCAAAACAAAGTCCTGGAGGCTTTAGTCTGACGAGCCCTAATGTGTCCTGACACTGCTCTGGCTCAGCTGTCCCCGCTTCCGCTGCGTCCTGCAGACGATGGCACTGAATTAATGGAAAAAGGCAAACTCTTGTCCCCCCATGGTTGTGATGGCTGTGGGATCAGCAGGATTCTGGCTGATTTTACCCTGATCTGTGAAGGGAACTGAGGGGTTCCAAAGGATTCCCATTTCTTTTCCCAGATGTGTTTCTCTGTTTCTCTACGTGCGGTTTTCTTAAGGTGGTAAACTGCTCTCCAATGACACGAGGAAGGGTTTAGCAATAAAAGTTCATAGAATCCTTGGATGGTTTGTGTTGAAAGGGACCTTTAAAAATAATTTATTTCCAACCCCCTGCCATGGGCAGGGACACCTTCCACCATCCCAGGGTGCTCCAAGCCCCATCCAACCTGACCTTGGGCACTTCCAGGGATCCAGGGGCAGCCACAGCTGCTCTGGGCACCCTGGGCCAGCTCTCCCCACCCTCCCAGGGAACAATTCCTTCCCAAATCCCACCTAAAGAGTTTGTTTAGCCTGATGCTGGACTTTGTTGTACCACGTAGGGGACTCTGCAGTTTGCCTTGGGCTGTGAGTAAATCCTGCAGCTTCATTCCTTATCCCTTCTTCCCTCTCCTCAGCTCTAAGTGCTCTGTTAAGAAATTAATTAAGTAGTAGGCATGAAGTATTTTAAATCTTTCGAGAGCATTGCTGTGTAGAAAATTTCCCTTTCCTTCCACATGCACACTCAGACAAAGTTTTGTTTATACACCAGGGAGTTTCCGTAGCCTCAGGTGCTCCGGGAATGATTTAAAGTCTGAAACAGCCACACCACGAGGTTCTGGGGAGAGGATCCTGGGGGGAGGCTCTGCTTTTCCTCAGCCTGTGGTGATTTGTGCATGAGTTCTGTCTGCTCTTAGCATGGGCCCAA
The DNA here is from genome assembly GCF_030490865.1 of Poecile atricapillus. Lineage (NCBI taxonomy): Eukaryota > Metazoa > Chordata > Aves > Passeriformes > Paridae > Poecile > Poecile atricapillus. The sequence continues at coordinate 2,507,531 of NC_081253.1, forward strand.
CTTCCAGGATGGCTGATTTGGAGCTGATGCCTGTGTTGGAGCCGACAGTGTTTGGATGGAAAAATTAGTTATGTCAGCTCAGCCTTAAATCCTGGAACTGTTTTAAATAAACTGTTCTTCTCTTCCTGTAACACTGTCATGTTGGGGCCAAGAAATGGAGTTTGGGACATGGAGGATTTTCTACAAACCGAATTTATGTTGTTGTTTTTTTAAAAAAAAAATTAAAAAAAAAAAAAATTCTCCAGACACTGCAAATACAGTGACTGTTCCAATCAGGATCAACATTAATTTCTTCCTAGCTTTCAAATGTTATAACTACATTTCTCCCGACATGTTGGCATCTGTGTTGGTATTTATAAATTTTTGCATGCTTTGACTGCCATGCAAATCCTTCCAGAAAGTACCCTCTGAGGAGCTGAAGTGAGAGAGAGAACTCGGCACTCGGAATAACCCTGCCTTGTACAAGATTATTTAGCAATTAAAGTTGTGATGTTTTTATCAAACGGATGCGCAGATAGCGACTCCTTGGCATCAATAACAGATAAAGCTGGGTTTGCTTTTACGGGGAAAAGAGCAGTTCTGTTTCTCTGAGCTCACACAGGGAGCATCAATTCACATTTCAACTGTTTTTAGTGTTTGCTCACAAATCTGAGAAGGGCTCACGGTGCGGTGTGGGGCAGCTGGGCTGATAGGGGCCCTTCCCTAGGGATAAAGTTCTCGAGACAGAATAATTATCGAGTTATTTAATAGGAGCAAGAGGGATTTATGTGCTCTGAGTGTTTCTGAGCTGTTGTGCAGTTTGATCTCTCAGTGTCATTTATCTCGTACTCCCATCTCACGCTGAAGCTGGAGCAGGGGGTGCTCAGTACCCGCCACCCTTCCCTCCCTCTCCTCTCCCCTCCATAACCTTGTCCCTGGGTTATCCAACCCCACTGGAACGTGCTGGAGCGCAGCTGCTGCTCTGGGAGGGACAGAACCTGTTCCATGAACAACCCCTGCTCCCAGCCTTTGGGATCCATGGGGAAAGGTCGGTGTTCCGTGCCCCATCCCTCGCTGTGGGCAGGTGGATGAGGGTGTGTCCAGAGCCATGCAAGGATGGGGGTCTCTGCTCTCACCCCTCTGTCACTGCATCATCCCAAGCTGCAGGCATTCCCCCTCTCCTCCCCTGTAACCTCCTTTCAGCTGGATGACATTCCGTAAATGTATTTAAACCTATTTCATTTAAGGATTGAAATAGGATCTGGTTATTTTGTTTCCTAACGTGTTCCTAACCAGAGGTGTAGACCTGCCACAGGCCGTGACTTCCCCTTGAAAAAAAATGGCAAAGGAGCAGAGGAAGTTCTGTCTTTGTCAAGATAATCAGGAAAAGGGATAACAGAGAACAAGGTAAAACCCTCTGTGTGTCTATCATCAAGGAAAGAACCACTAAGCCCATTCCTACTTGGAATCCTCTTCTTGCCACTACCGATCCTGACCAGTCCTCCCCATCCAGAAAAAATTTGCCAAAGGAAAATGCGATCTGTCCTGCAGATTATCAGCCACAGAGTGCATAGGTCAGCCTCTGAGCTTGTCTGCTGAATTTCCAAGATCTGAGAATCCTGCAATCGCAGAATGATTTGGGTTGGAAGGGACCTTAAACATCTATTTCCAGCCCCCACGATGAAATCCTGTCCTTGTCGAAATCGCTGGGAATTTTGCTGTTGTTTTCAGAGGATTTCTTTGCAGATTTTTACAAGGCTTTGAAGCTGCCTCTCTGGAAGGACCTGTTTACCCCTGTGCAAATGGAATATCCATCCCTCAGATATTTATCCTGCTGCACTGTCAAACTGGAGTGAGTGTTGGAAACAACACCGATGCTGAGAGCCCTCAGTGCCTTCTCCCTGCTGATTAAAGTTTAAACCAAGTTTAGGCTAAAGCAGAGACATTAATGCACGCAAAATCTGAATATTTAAACCTGAATACATAAAGTCTTTGCAGGCAAAAAAAGTCTGTGAAGAGATAAAGGCAGGTCTCATCACAGTTTGTCGCTGATGTCACCTCCCAGTTTGTGAAGTGCCAACGAAATGGTCACACGTTCCCCGCTCTGAAGTTTGCTGTCCACTAAACATTCCTCTGCCCTCCCATTTCCCAGCAAATTTCAGGAGTAGAGGCATTAGGGAAGTTTCTGCTGTGAAGTTCCTGGCTGTGAGGAGTTCTCCAGGCGCATCCCTGACGAATGTAACCCAGTTGTGCCTGTGGATCTGTCACCACTCCTCTCAGATTGCAGCCTCATACGATCCCAAAATAGCTCTGCAGAGACATTAGTACATAGCATGTACCTCTCTGCCATATGCTGGGGATAAAGGAATCTAATTGGGCTGCCTTTTTTGCATGTATTATAATGTTTGAGCTTCGGTTCCTGCAAAATAATTCTTTTCGCTTTCAACAGCAACAGCTAAAATATATTTGACTCGGCTTATGCAAACAGCCATCCCTGCCCTGCTTTTAGCTTGATTAATGCACTGAAGGAAAAGAGCTCAGAGGAAGATGGAACATAAATCTTAAGCTCATTTTTGAGTTGGCTTTTTAAGATTTTTTTTTATTAATTAGTTGATTTCAAAATCTATTTTAATAACGGCATCAACCTTTTTGCAATGGGTTTGTCATCTGTTGAAATCAGATCTTCTCTGCTACTGCCACTGGTGGAGTTTGGTTTGGATAAATCCCCAAAAGATCCAGGAGAGGTGGATCCGATGCAGAACTTATCTGGTGCCCTGAGCATCCATCTGACCACTTCCCATGTGTGCCAATACTTCCAAAACATGGTGGAAAATTGCATTTCTTTGGCTCTGCTGCATTTTAAGCGAGTCCTTGGGACAGAAACCTCAGGGCCACAAGCAGCAAAATGCAATTAAGCCCTGGCACAGCAGTGCCTCACATCCATGGGTGATTATGTCCAGCTAAAAGTGTTTGCTTCCCCATCCAGGCAGGAAATAATGGAATATAACAACTTAGATGGGAGTGATGTGTCAAATCGCTCCTCGACAGCACGACTCCAGGATCAGATTACGCTTTCCAGTTAATCCAGAACATGAAAATCTGTCACAGAATGTTTTCTCAATTCTTTTCTCAGTTATAGCTGTTATTTGAAGAAATGATCAAATATGAGCAGGAAAATCATGAGCAGCATCTGCTTAGAAAATAAGCAGGGACTTAACTATGCCTCGATATAATCAAATGAGTCTCTCCATGGTGGGCTCTTCAGGCATTACTGTAGTAAACACGATTAAAATAGCAGAGAAAAAGCTGATAGTGCTTGAACAACATCTGAAACAGCTCCTTTATTTCCTTTCCTCTGCATGGGATGTGTGTGAAGGAGCCATGTGAGTTTTTGTGCTTTGTGTTCACATTTCCACGCCCAGCTGGTGCTGGTGTGGCCATTCGGAGCTGCTTTCCAAAGCATTTGTGCTTTTTAATTTTTTTTTTCATTTCCCTATCTTTTTTTGGCTTTTTTTTTTTTTTTTGCCAAAACGGTGCTCTCTCAAAGTTCAGTTTGTCTTCCAGCACAGATCTCCCTTCAGTCCAATGCTTTTATTTGTGGTATTTTTTAGGCACAACACAGCAGCAGAAGATGCTTTGCATCCTACAAGTTGCTCAGATGTGAAGCTATTGATCAAACAGCTGAGGCACAGCATCTTAGAGAGGAAAATCAGGATTATTAGCACCTCTGGGCATCTCTGTCCTTATGTGCAGCCCTTTTGGAATCCTCCTTCCATCCCATCTGCTCCGAGCTCGCTGGCAAGTGGAAAAGCCAAGCATCTGCATTGCACTTGTTTGTGTGCACATCAAAGTGCTCCAGCCGTCAGAAGTTGTGTCTCTGGTGCAGCTGAATTTATTATTTTGTTCTGCTCTTTCTCCCTGACGAGTTGCATGACCGAGGGGAAATAGCTCCAAAATATAATCAGGAATATTTTATATTGTTTGGGTCATCCCCTCTGCATGGTGGGGCATTTTTGTGTTTGCTGAAGGGCAGCGAGCTTCCTTTGTCCCATTTGCCAGTCACTGCCACCTCCTTTTATGCATTATTTTGTTAAAAAATGGAAAATTTGGGTGAAGGGAGCAGGAGATGTTGGTGCAACAACCAAATCCCCAGCAGGAAATTGATTGAGTTGCCAATTTATGGTCATCTAATTGGCTCAGAAAGAATTGGAATATTTCTAAATATCCTCCTGAAATCAGTGGTGACTGCCTTTATTTTGGGCCTGGGGCAGATTGAAATTGAGACAATAAATGAGTGTCTCATTCCAAAAGAATGAGAGTTGGCAGCTCCGCACAGGCTCTGCTTTTGGGGGAGGAGGAACAACCAAGAGCTGAGGTTCCCCCTTCAGCAAGGGCTGGGGAGATTAAATGTGAGCCAAATTATCCTCTGGTTTGTTTTTTATATATTAAAGAAAGCTGAATTTTCCTCTGTCCAGGTTCACAGGCACTGGTTAGAGATGAAATACTGCTGAGAGAACCCTAGGAAAAGGGAAAACCAGAAAAAAACACCCCTTTTAAAATCTGTTTCACACTAAACCCCTTAGAGAACTCAGATGCCTGTAAAATGTTTGGAGATTCTCTGTTTTCAGCCATAATTAACTAAAAATTCCAGGATCTAACAGTCTTTCAGATCAGTATGTTTTTATTAGACTTTCACCCTGCATGGAGAGCCGTGAGCTGTCTGTCACAATTTAACACACCTCAGCTGAGAGTCGGGTGCTAATAGCCTGGAAAACCGTGGAGTGAGGGAATTTGGGAATTTTATGTCCCCGTTGGATGCGGTGACATCGATCCCTCCCCGTTCCATCAGCCTCGAACGCGGCGCTGCCAAACGAGATTTAAAGCTGGGAACAGATGCAGGTCCCCCGACTCCCAGGCACGTTCCCCCATCCACATGATCCCTTTTGAAGTGCTCCTGGTGCTGGAGGTGGAATTTGTTTGGTATGGGCTGGAAATGGAAATAGCCCTGCAAACACAGGGACAGATGGCAAAATCCCAGTTGGAACGTGGGACCAGCGGAGTGGCCGTGATTTGTTTTCACTGCAGGGCAGACAGCAGACACCGAGTGTCTGCACAGCAGCTGGGGCAAAGAATTCCCCAACTTTCCAAGAGGAGGGGCAGCCCTCACCTGGGTGATTTCACACAGAAAATAGCCTGAGCCCAGCAGGAAAGCTCTGAAATTTGGGGATGAGTAGAAATCTCTGCGACATTTATGTGCTTTTACAGCAGAGCACAAGTGGAGCTTCATAAAGTAAAGATGTTGGACATTTTTTATTTTCTGAAAGCTGAACAATGTGTTTTCTTGAGGGAATTTTGAATTTCTTTTTGTTTTATTTTGTATTTAAAATATTTTTCATAAGGGGCTGGACAGCTGATGTGCTCTCATGCGAGTCCAAGTCAGCGATCTTTTCAAACCTTTGAAGCGATTTCTTTAGTTTTTAAACAATTTTTCTCTCTTGAAATGAAACATAAATACATAAGAATGTAATAACTGGAATATTACCAGAATTAAGGAAATGATCCAAGTGCCTTTCCTCTTTAAGTACCAGACATAATTAACAACTGAAGCAATATTTAATCTTTAGTGTGTGCTGGATGTTGTGCTTTCCTTTTTCCTCTGCTCTTTCCCTGCCATACTGGACTCAGAAATTCTCTGCTCACACCCAGGGCACTTAAAGCCAACGGCAAATTTTGTTTGAAAACAACAAATCAAGTTGAAACCACCAGACCCTGTGTCCAGAATTGCTCTGCATCCCCTACATCTGCTTGTCTTTTCCTGCATCTTTGCATCCTGCCAAATTCCCTGAGCACGTTATTTGGGCTCTCAGGCCCTGCTTCCCCCACCCAAGGCCCTGAAGAGCAGCAGATTTTGTTTCAGAGCACCATGACAAGGGCCCCAAATGTGCCATTTCATGCAAGCCATGGAAAGGAGGCTGTTATGATGTTTGAAAAGGGTTTTTTTTTAAAAAAAAAAATCTAAAAAAAAAAAAATCTCAGAGTGCTTGGATTTAATTGAAAACTAAATTCCTAAGGGGGGACACTGAGCGGGGCTGTAGAAAATTAACTCCTTTTAATGGAATGTGGCTTGGCTGCAAAACTTGTTCACACTGGTGTGAGGCTGAGTGATGTTGTCAGTGCGTGCACGTGTGTGCAGAGAGGTTTGACAGATAAATCTGTGTATAGAACATATTTAATCCTGGGGTTCTTTTATTTTAATCACTGAGGTCTTGGTGTTTTTTCCCAGTGCAGAAAAACCCCTCGTTCATCAACCCAAAGGAAAAACATATTCAGATTTTAGATCACCACTAATCACAAATGATCTAGATGTTTTTTCATCTAGTAGGAAAAGAAAGGGTTATATGGAAATCCTGTGTGAAAAAATAACAGAGTTTAGAGTAAAGAATTTATCTTGAGCCCATAGCAAAGTTTTTAGTAGGAAGAAGTGAAGCAAATCCCAGGGGTAGGAAAAATTACAGACAGCACAGGGCTATCTTCATTTTATCCAAGTTGTTGATTCCAATCTCTGTTATTTAAGATACAGAAAAAAAGTGTGAGTCTAAGTCTTTCTAATTATAGATAAATCATATCATTGCTTCCTTTACATGATATTTTGCCTGCCAGGCTCATTTTATAATATATTAGGAAAGCACTTTTTTCTACTGTGATAAGAATAGCCCCCAGAAGGTGCTTTAATCCCCCCCAAACCACATGCAAGTCTTGTTCTCCCCTCATTTATTCTGCTCATTGTTTTCTCTGTATAATTCCTGCAGGAGACATGGCCAGGTCAGACCTGATGGTGGGAAAGAGCCCTGCCTGACAAAGGCTGTTCTCTTCTCCTGCATTCCCAAACACAGGGATGGTCTTTTCTGGGAGCTCCTATTCAGCTCTGCGCCCACGGGGCATGGCAGGCTGTTCCCAGGGTCCCTGTTTCCTAGGAATCCCCCATCCCAGAAATATGGGCTGAGCTCTTTGTTCCTAGAAGTACACCCAAAATTTCATTGTGCTGCCCTGAATGTTGTTTGCTTATGCCAAGGCAGTCACTCGGGGCTGGATCAATGACCCACTTGTTCATCTGGTGTGTTAAGGACATTAAACTGACTAAATATTAATGAACCTGGTGGAGTTTGTGTGCACTGAACTTTTCCATGATACCCTACAGGGAATGTGGCCCAGAACACAAGAAATTTGCTGTCCCTGCAGCTTGGGGAGGGGTTTGGGTGACAGAGAAATATTGTTCTCTGCTTAGGGCAGAATCCCAGAGAAATAACCTTTATCTCCCACGTGCTGGTGCTTGGTTGTGTTTGCAAAGCAATGTGAGAATCGTGATCCAAGATGAATAAAACCAGGAATGGGGGGTGAAATGACACATCCAAGAGGAAGAATCTTATAAATGATGAGGTCCAAAGTGCTGTTGTGGCTGCCTGGTCTCATCCTGTGCCCAGAAACTGCTTGAATTAAAACAAATGAGGCACAGCAGAAAGGTGACAGCTCTGAGGAAGAGGAGCCTAATAAAAATCCCAGAATGGTTTGGGATGGAAGAGAACTTAAAACTCATCCAGTGCCACCCCTGCCATGGGCAGGGACACCTCCCACTGTCCCAGGCTGCTCCAAGCCCTGTCCAGCCTGGCCTTGGACATTCCAGGGATCCAGGGGCAGCCACAGCTGCTCTGGGCACCCTGTGCCAGGCCACCCCTCACTTTCCAGCCAGAAATTTCTTCCCAGTATCCCATCTATCCCTGCCCCCTGGCCATGGGAAGCCATTCTCCCTTGCCCTGTCACTCCAGACCCTTGTAAATAGTTTTTTCCCCATTTTTCCTGCTGTCTCCTTCAGGCTCTGGAAGGCTACAATTAGGTCACCCCAAAGCTTCTCTTCTCCAGGCTGAGTTATCCCAATTCCCTCAGCTTCTCCTCATCAAACACAGAAGATGAGCAAAGCAGGGATGCTCCATGGCTGGCATAACCAGGGGGCTGGAAATACATAAAAATTCTCAGTTTCACCTAAAATGCTCCATTATTGTGAAAAAATAACCAAACAGAAACCAAATAACACAATTTCCACCTGGTGCTTCACCTTGGAGAAAGCATGGAGTAGCCCCCAAACATCATGGACTGAATTTTAAGTGGTCTGAGAACAATCTGCCCTGCAGCAGATCTAAGTTACACAAAATTGCCAAGCTAAGTTGCTTAGAAGACAAAAACAACAGATCAGTGGAAGTGGATTTTGAGTTCAGTGGGACTGAAAAAAAATAATAAAGAAAAAAGGGAAAAGTGGAAAAAAGATTCCAAGCCAAGAGCAAAAGGGAGACGTGCGCCTGGAGAAAGGAGCTCGCTGCGTGCCTCCTCCTCGCGCAGAACAGATGCAGCGCATGTTTTATCAGCCCTGAAGGACTTCTGCCTGGTGCCTGATGGTTCTGCAGCTGCACCTGCATCTGTACCCGGTGATTCCTGGAGTCACAGATTCCAACAGCCGCTCCGGGGGCCCGTCCTGGTGACTCAAATCCTCAGGAAGACACCTGTGCAGCAGGGAAAGGAATTGTGGTGGTGTGAGAACCTCTGCTGGGGGGGGGGGGTGTGGGATAAATTTAGCTTTTCAAAGTAGATTTGAAGTAGGAAAAGTGCTTTATTTTGTAGGGGGAAATGGAATGTTGGAGGAAAGCATGAGAACAAGCTCCAGGTGGCTGTGATGTTTGAAACAGAAAAACAGAAATCCCCAAAAGTTCAGCCTGTGATGGGAAGACTGACAACACCTGTCGCCAGGAAAATAGATATATTTTTTTGTCCTACTACCTTGGCATCCCTGGAGATTTGGGAGCAGGGTGCCCAGAGCAGCTGTGGCTGTCCCTGGGTCCCTGGCAGTGTTGGACAGGGTTTGGAGCAGCCTGGGACAGTGGGAGGTGTCCCTGCCATGGCAGGGGTGGCACTGGATGGGCTTTAGGGTCTCTTCCAGCCCACCCCACTCTGGGATTCTGTGATAAACAAAGTCAGCCTTGGCAATGCTTTCCATTCCACTCAGGCGTGCAAAGCAATTAATTAGTTAATTAACTATTGCAGAGCTCCTGACAGACTTGATTAATGATGCCAAAAGCAGAGAGCTGGATAAAAACCTGGCAGGAAAAGTGAGGTTTGTGAGAGGTAAATCGCTGGAGCTGCAGCCCTGGCGGTGCTGGGGGTGTGCAGTGCCCCTTCCCCTCTCCCTGGCAGCAGAATTGTTTTGCAGATTTCTCTGCAGATCCAGCCCCTCTGGAGCTGTGCTGCTCCGTGGATATCCTGGAGTTGTCCCTGCTTTGGTATCTGAGCTCTCCTGGAGGGTTGCAAATTGTTCTAGATAAATGGTTGCATTTATTTTCTCCTCACACTGAGCCCAGCCACCTGCTTTTCTGTGCTGCTGCAGGAGCTTGTAAAACACTCCACACTCCATGGATTTTTGAACTGGAGCCCATAAACATGGCAGAACAAATTTGGAGCTAATTTTACAGTGGCACAGGTTGCCAGCAAGGACCATTAATTAAAGAAATCTTTCCTCTGTCATCTGTAATAATCCTGATTAAAGGTTTTCCCTTCTAGATCTCTCAGATACACCCTGTGTGTGAGCTCACATGGGCTGAAGCAGAGCTAAGAAAAACACTGGAGGTTTTTCACCTTTTAAAAACTCCTCTGAGCCAAGATCCAGACTTCAAACTCAGTGACATTAATGATTCCAGGGAAGCAGGAGCCACGGTGATGCACCTCCTGGTATTTATCCCAAAGATTCCCTGTTGCCTCACAGGGTTGTTTTCCAGGTGAAATGTAATTTGGAATAACATTACAACATTAATAACATGTATTAAATGAGCTGAATATTTTTGGGCTATAAATCAGTAATTAATATGGACGCACAAACATTAGTTCTGACTAACGACTAAAAACAGGGCATATTTTGACTAAAAATAAGGTCAAGATAATAATTATAAATATAATAATAAATATAATAAAAATATAATAATAAATATAACAATAACAATATTGTTATATAAATATAACAATAAAATAATAAATATAATAATAAATAGAATAAATATAATAAATACAATATATCTATAACAATAACAATAACAATAATAATAATTTTTATTATTTATTTACCAGAGTTTGCTAAATCTTAAAGCATGAAAACTGGGATGGTTTTGAGTGAGGATTTGATCCTGCTGTTTTAATTGATAAATTGACAAAGCCTTGGAACTGCCCAGGGAGGTTTGGAGTCCCCATCCCTGGAGGTGTCCAAGGAAAGCCTGGATGTGACACTCAGCACTCTGGGGACCAGGTGGGGATCAGGCACAGGTTGGACTTGATGATCCTGGAGGGCTTTTCCAACTCAAATGGTTCCATGATGTTGTGGCTCTGTAACTGCCAGCTGCAGCACAAATAAACAGAATTATAGGAATAAATCTTAGGAGCTCAGGTTTGGAACCTTTGTCCCGTGACTCTACGCTGAGTTTAAGCCATGGGCACGAATGATACGTCGATGTTTACTCACATTTCTCATGGCAGAAATGAGATTTTCCTCTGGAGCGAGTTTTTGCTCTGTTTGACTTTTCTCACTGCCATTTTCCTGTATTTATTCACCTTGGGAAGGGCCTCCTTGGAGCCTGCAGGGCAGCCAGAGAGCAGTTTTTGGGCAGCAGAGGGATGCAGCTCCAGGAGCTGGAGAGGTGCTGGAGGGATGAGTTTCTCCAGCGAAAAAGCTGCTGTAAAAAACAAAGGCCACTGTCAAAGACTGACTGGAGTGAGTACAGAGTGTGAGTCAAGACAAAATAAATAGGGGAATCACAGAAAAGTAGATTGGAATTTTTGGTAAGAATTCCTGTTTTAATAAGGTCAGGCACAAGTAGTAACACACAACAGCAATCAGAATTTATTGTATTTCAAACATGATTTCTGATAATATCTGCTAAAATTTGGTTTAAACCTTCTCGATCACACTTCCACCATTCTTCTCACTGCCCTTCTAAACAGATTTTTTCATCAGAATGCAATTACAGGGCAGTTTTTTCATCTCATGACACTTCAAAGGGAAAATTTCTATTTCTTAAACAAAATTACTTGAGCTACCTTTCAGATAGGATAAATAACCACCCTCTGGAAGAAGAAGAAAATATGAATTTTGTGGCACTTAAGGATGTGAGTTAGTGGTGGGCTTGGTAGTGCTGGGCTCAGTGATCTTAAGGGCTTTTCCAACCTGAACAATTCAGTGTTTCTGTGGCTCTAAATGTAAACAGGAGACAGATTTTTAAACGTTGCTTTTACACATATTTTAAGTGTATTTAAATTTAGGAGTGGACCATCATTTAATTATTTTCTGCTGTTTGAAACCCCTGGTTTGTGCTTCCTGTAAACCTCACAGGGATGTTTGTTTTGGTTTGACTTTCTAAAGCTCCAGGTATACCCAGGCTATGAATGTCTATTAATGCCTGTTTGAGCCTGTAAATGTCCACAACGGCCATTAATGTGTCTGTTAAATCCCAGTGCCATCTCATGCGGGAAAGAGGTTGTTTTGTGAGATAAAGTGGGTGTGTGAATGCTCACATTTGTCAGAGGCTGTTGGGACTGATAAGGAGGGAGGACAGGGAGTGTTGGTGATGGCTCTCGGTGTGGCTCCTGTGAACTGGCACGGGGGGCGTCACATTTGTAGAACTGAACTGATGCAGAACCCCAAAAAACCCGTGTTGAGCTCAATGATTTTGTTCTCTGTTCCAGACTTAACCCATGCATTGAGATCAGCAACGAGGGCAGTGAAAGATCTGGTTTATATTTCACAGGATTACCCATCCCTGTCCTCACTGATACTTTATTTTACCTCCCTGCTGCATTCAGGGAAATATTTATTTCCACTGTTGGTTCCTTGGCTTGATGGGTTTGGGTAATGTCGCCAGCACTGAGCTGAAGGTTCAGCTAGGTTCTTTCAGAGCACTCAGAGTGAATTAACCCCGTTCTGAAGCAGAACTTCCTCTAAGAGCCACAATTTGGGATTCTGAGCACATTCAGCCCACCTTGGGAGCACACAGAGCGCTCCCTTTCACTGAAGGAGCACAAACTCGTTGCCCTGCTTCGCAGGAAGCTTCTCACTTCCACAAAGTTCAGCCAAACTCCTCCTCATCTTCTGACAGCTCTTGTGGTTCCAAATCAAATCACTCCTTATCTCCTTCCGTTCGTCTGATTCCACTTTTCTCCTTCTCCTGACACACTCGTTTTGGCAGAGGAGCACACTCTGCCAGTTTGCCATCTGGTGCTTCTCCTCTTGTGCGGCGTCACTTTGCTGAAGAGACTTTCCACTGCACTTCAGAAACTTGTTTTAGCTCTCCCCATCTCCTGCAGGATTTTGTCCACTCATCTCCAAATTACCTTTCGCCGCTCTCTTTACGTGTCTAGAGGACACTGAATTGAGGCGTTTTGTGGAAGTGCTGAACACACTGCAGCTATTTTGTCCCGCTATGCCGCGGTGAAAATCTCTGACAGTTTTTCTAAAAACAAAAATCATTTGAATTCACTAAAAATGTATATTCTGCCTGTCCTTGTAAAAATGTAAAGATTCCTGCGGAGTAACAGCCACAATTGGATGCGTGCTCCGATTGCAGCTCCCTGCTGGAGAAAAACTGTGTGTTTTTATATACAGTGACTAAATGCAAACACTTGCACATTTAGAATTACTTATTTTACTCCAAAGCTTTGAACAAAAGCCTTCTAATCAACAAGGTGCTCTTAATTTCATGTCTGTTGTTTCAGCAGACTAAATAAAGCTCTGCCAGTAAATATTTATGATCAAATTGCTTTGAGAAATGCATTTTCTGTCTGATTTCTCTTACTCTTTGATAGACACTTAAATAAAATAAGCATATAGCATCGACTTCTGCTCTGTTACATTTATGCAATGAGTTAAAAAGTATAAAACAGAACAGAAATGGCCTCATTATATAAAATTTGCTGGCCCATTATGTGTAATTTGCTTAAATCTTTTGAGACAGAGTTACAGGTCTCCCACAGCCATGACTGCAGCAGCTCCATAGCTTAGAAAGTACATTTTCCTGTGTTAGTTTTTATTCACTAGTTAATATGCTTTAACATTTTCTACCAAATGTCTTGTCTAAACTATTTTTAAAAGAGCTCACATTCTGCTACCAAAAGTCTAGTTCAATATTGCAGTGAAACCCAGGAAATCTGGAGGCACATTTGACATCCTGAACTGTGAAGCTCTGCCTTTGTGCTCTGCGTGGCTGTGCAGCCTCAGTGTCCTATAAAGGGGACAAATTTAAAGGAGAGATTATTATCATATTTCCATCCCCATGAATTCACAGGATTCCTCGTGTGAATGAAGAAAGAAAATAGTCAAGCCAAATTCTCCTTGTGTTCTAAGTCTCGAAGATAAAACAAATGCTGCTGAACATAAGGTTTTAAGGCCAAATCCAAAAAAGGATTTAGCAGTGAGGCAGACTTCAGTGCCTAAATCCAAAACTGCACGACCAAAATATCATCAGCTCGACTGTGGAAGTAATGAAACTGTCCTGGCCGTCCCCCTACACTCTGAAATTTCGGTGGTTTTCAGCTTCCCCGTGTGCCCAGCTGCCTCAGCCTGTCGGAGAGGGATGTCTGGCTCCCTCTGGAAGCCAGCAAGGGAGAGGAGCGGCTCGAGGATCCTTGGAGCACATCCTCCCACGCACTGGCAGCCTCGGGCCCCGCAGGATTCGGTTGCCGTAACTCTCTTTTTCCAAATGTTCTGGATGGAACTGGTTGTGGTCCCCTGTTCTCCACACCCTACAGCCGAGCTTTTTTGGTCAGGAACAGCTTGTTGTCACCTTCCTGGAGGTCATCCCGGCATTGTCCATCTCAGGGTGAGTGGCTGGAGCAGTGGGCTGGAGATAGAGGGGGTGGCTTTGTCCCCTACAGCTTTCCTTGGGATTTCACCTCTGTGTGGGGATTAATCCAAGGTATTTCACCAGAGATGAATCTCTACCAGGTGTGTGCACAGCTGGAGAGTCCTGCACACTGAACCACAAACTTTAACAACTTTTTGGTGTCACTGCTTGCCATGAAAAGCATCAAGCCTTGGCAGCAAGGTCAGACTCCAGGACTTGCTACTGAAGATCCTGAAGAGCTGGTTTTGCCCGTAACCTTTCTCCTTTCGTTCCTCTGGTTTTGTCACGTGGCAGCACAAGGAAAAGCAGAGAAAGTCCTCCCATCACCAGGCTGATGGTCCAGGGATCTGAGTATCCCATTGTGAGGGGTGTTTTGAGCTCCCTTTGTCTTTCACGGAATCCCAGAATGGTTTGGGTCAGGAGGGACCTTAAAGACCTTAAACTGGACCCATTTCCAACCCCCCTGCCACGGGCAGGGACATCTTCCACTATCCCAGGGAGCTCCAAGCTCTGCCCAACCTGGCCTTGGACACTTCCAGAGTGTCACCACCCTCCCAGGGAAGAATTTAATCCTCACATCCCATCTACACCTGCTCTCTGTCTGTGGGAAGCCATTCCCCCTTGTCAACTCCCTTCAGGTGCTGGAAGACCAGAATTAGGTCACCCCAGATCCTTCTCTTCTCCAGGCTGAACAATCCCATCCCTTCAGTGTTTTTTGAAGGCTAAGAAGGACAGGAATTTGGAAGATATCAATGTCTACGTCACAAGTAGAGGGTCTGATGACCTGGTTATTATTTTAAAAGTGCTGATTCTTGCTTTCTCCCCAGATGCTGTGGCCAAAAGTTGTGGGTTTGCCATCACTTTTGAGGACTCTGGGAATCTGCAGGATTTCAAAAAAGCAAAGTTTATCTCTGTCGTGCTGAAATGTCCTTGTTGCTACAGGGGGAAGGCAGTGCTAATGTGTGAGAAATATCTGATTCATTTCCAAAGATGTTTCTGGTTTGGGAAAGAAAACGTTGGGAGGTTGTACATTCCAAAGGAGCTCAGGGTAGGAATTTCTGATTCTTTGGTATTCTCTTTGGTTTCCTCGAGAATTCAATAGGGATTTTCTTGCAGTGGTACTGATTGATTTCCTGTCAAATTTATGGATTGTACAGTGGCAGGAGGAAGAGATTTCTCCCAAAGGATATAATTTGTTATCAGAAACTTAGGGGTTTGTTGGACTACTGATTAAAGAAGGAACAGAATTTGGGATTGCTGCATCTTCCAAGCGTGATGTGCTGACATTTCAACATCTGGATGCTGCACTTTTACTCCTTGAGGTTCATATTATGTCTCTATTACTGGAAAGAAGTTCTTTTTCGTGGTGTGATTTTCCAAGAGAAGGCAGAAGTAAAATGTCAGAGTTTAGAACATAAATGTTTATTTTCAGTGGATCCACTTCTAACAATATTCTAATTAACATGGTGGTCCTAATTTCAGGTCTGTTCAACAGCCATGAGAAAAAGCCCTTTACATCCCATTGGGAGGAATCCTCATAAGGAATTTCACAGCAAATATTAGCCTAAAATTATTTCTTTTAAGTGGTGGGTTCATATTACAGGATAAAATCTTTAATGAGCTCAAGGGAGCTTCAGTTCAAGGTTGCATCTGGTTTTTAAACATTAAAACTCTTTTTCAATAATCAAATACACCCCACTGAGGAGATGTTGCTGTGCTCAGTACCTGAGCCTGTCTTCAGAATGGCTTTTGCTGCCCTAAATTTGTGTCTTACAGCCCTTTCCAGCAGATCCAGCTGCAGGATGTTGGAAACCTTGTCGTGAAAATGCTTAATGCAAGGAGAGACAAAAGCAAAGGAGATCAAAATGGAACGAGATCGTTTGTGCTGGGCTGTAACGTGGGTTTGCACCAAGTGACTGATTCGCATTTTGTCAGCCCGGGCTTTTTCAAGAGCCTGAAACATTTCTGGCCACGAGAGACTGGGTTTTATAACTGCAAGGCTGGATTCCTTCAGGGCTCTGGGGCCTCGTCCTGCGGTAAATGAGAGAACGTCCATTGACTGCAGCTGGAACGGGATCAAGCCCTTTAGACATGCAATGAAACATCTCTCTAAAGCCTATGAACTCCAGCCTGGTATTTATCAACCCTCTGCCATATCATATGTTGAAATCAGGCAACAATTGTGTTTTCACATGGCCTTGGCAAGAAACCAGGAGGGTCTCGGGGGCTTCACGGGCTTTCTCATGGAGAGAAGATGTAGGAAATATTTTTACAACACCCTGTAGGGAGAAACTTGGTGGTTTTGTCCCCGTTGTCTGTGGTTCCTTGCTGTGGTGCTTGGCCCTGGAGAGGCTCTTCCCTCCATTTTTTCACAGTTCATATTTTAACCAGTATTTAAGAGTGGAAAGACCCCTCAGTTCCTCAAGGATTGCAATAAATCAATCTGGCTGAGTCACTGCTCCTCCATCAGCTGCCATGCTCTGTGGTGAAATATCCCAGCACGTGTGTTAAGTGGTTTTATTGGTGGGGTGGTGTGATTGCTTTCTGTGCATTGCTGAAATTAATTGTTGAGTCTCATTTAACTAAAATACACATTTTTTTCACGCTGGGCGTGGATAAATTTAGTCTGGGGATCAACAATGCTGAAGAAGGTGAGAGAAAACTGGTATTTCCTCCCAATATTTGCATGATGTTAAATGTGCCATTAAAATGGTGAGACTTAGGAGATGGACCTAATGGACTGTAATAATATATAATCCATCCCTGCAAGATAATCTCTGTATTCACAAGATTGTCACAGTCATAGGCAAGTCATCCACTGAGATCACTGTAATCAGCCCACTGTCAGTGTTTCCTTTCATTTCCAAATGCACATCTCGGGTCTGTCTCCATCTGCTTTGGCCAAACACCGAGACATTTAACAGCTGAAAGATAATATCTTCTGATAGGGTTTATCATTAAACCCTCTTCTTGTTTGTTTGGATGTTATCTCCTGTGAGATTGATAAAGCATTCAAAACCTATGCAGAATATAAATTGCAAGAAGAGGCATTTGAGTGTGCCAGCAGTTTGCTCAGTGCTGGCCTCGATGGGGACATTTGCAGGCTTTGAGTTGCTGTCTGTGCAGAGGCTGAGAGGGGCCCCAGCAGCTCCTGGGACAGATGATGACATTCCTGAAGTTTTTTGAACTCATGCTGTTTTGTGTCATTGTCTCTGAGTTTTGCAACAGCACAGAACCAGTGAGGGAAGAGAAAGTGTGGGAACACCGGCAGCCGTGGCTGAACGCTCCCAAAAGGCCCGGAGGCAAATTCTATTAATTAAAAGAAATAGGAAACTCCGTGGGTCTGTACTTCCCTGGGAGTTTCAGTGTGTGGGGCAGATGCTTTGGTGCAGGGCTGCTCTGGGGTTGGCTGTGAGCCAGGACTGCTTTGATTTCCCTACACTGGCTCCCAGGCCTTGGCTTGGGGCTGTGTCCTGCCTTCTGCCTTCTCCTTGGTCCTGGATCTGTGGGTCAGAGGTGACTCTGTCCTACAGGGCTGTGTCCTACAGGGCTGTGTCCCACTCAGACGTGTCCTGCACTGGGCTGTGTCCTACACTGGGCTGTGTCCTACACTGGGCTGTGTCCTACAGGGCTGTATCCTATAGGGCTGTGTCCTATAGGGCTGTGTCCTATAGGGCTGTATCCTATAGGGCTGTGTCCTATGGGGCTGTGTCCTATAGGGCTGTGTCCTATAGGGCTGCATCCTATAGGGCTGTATCCTATAGGTCTGTGTCCTATAGGGCTGCATCCTATAGGGCTGTATCCTATAGGTCTGTGTCCTATAGGGCTGTGTCCTATAGGGCTGTGTCCCACTCAGATGTGTCCTACACTGGGCTGTGTCCTATAGGGCTGTATCCTATAGGTCTGTGTCCTATAGGGCTGTGTCCTACAGGGCTGTGTCCTACAGGGCTGTGTCCTACAGTGCTGTATCCTATAGGGCTGTATCCTATAGGGCTGTGTCCTACAGGTCTGTGTCCTACAGGGCTGTGTCCTACAGGGCTGTGTCCTACAGGGCTGTATCCTACAGGGCTGTGTCCTATAGGGCTGTGTCCCACTCAGATGTGTCCTACACTGGGCTGTGTTCTATAGGGCTGTGTCCCACTCAGGTGTTGTGCTCTACATGGGGCTGTCCCCTACAGAGGAACTGTGTCCTACAGGGCTGTGTCCTATAGGGCTGTGTCCTACAGGGCTGTGTCCTACAGGGCTGTATCCTATAGGGCTGTATCCTATAGGGCTGTGTCCTATAGGGCTGCATCCTATAGGGCTGTGTCCTACAGGGCTGTGTCCTACAGGGCTGTGTCCCACTCAGGTGTTGTGCTCTACATGGGGCTGTCCCCTACAGAGGAACTGTGTCCTACAGGGCTGTGTCCTACACCGATGCTGTGCCCCACCAGCTTTTCCACAGCCTTGCCAGAGCCCTGTGCCCTTTGAGATGGAGATTCCCAGCCGGTTCCTCCAGGCTCCTGAAGAGCAGGAAATCCTCTGCCATATCTCTTTTCCTGGTAGCAACAGGCTTATCTGGGGTGGCTGTGGGTCACGGGACGAGGCTCTCACAGACCCGTGGCAGCTGTGGGGTGGAGGTGGCTGTGAGGCTGCCCTGGGACTGGGACAGTCTCTCTGGGAACCCCCAGCTTGTCTTTCCTCTGCAGGGAGCTCCCCTGAGCCTCACTCTGTGAGCAGGGTGGTCTCAGGTATCCCGCCCTCTCCGCTCCCCTCCTGCGCCTCCTCCCGGCACCAGAAGTTCCAGAGAAGGCATTTTTATAGCCTACATTGTCAACGTGCTCCTAAAATTTGGCTGTCCCTTCGCTGCCATATGTCCCTGGCAACTTGCTGACGCTGAAGCAAGCCCCCCTGACAGCCAGCACAGAAGCTGTCAATCACGGCCACATCCATCCAGTCACTTGACAGGCCCCAGGGACCACCTGCTCATGGGAACGACTCCTTTCCCTCATCCCCCAAAAGCTGTCCCCGATCAAACACCTGCTCTTTCCTGGATCCCTGACTCCTGCCACATTTCTCTGTTCTTCCTTCCATCACCTAGAAAGAAAATCAGAATCCAAGGACTACCTGTCAGTGGTAATAATGGGCATAAAGGGGAACAGCTTAAGCAACGTGTGGTTCTTATTGATCTTCTTGGCATGACTTGCGTGAGCGTTGAGTTTCTCATTCCAAAGTCACTTCCAGCTCCTATCTGAAATTAGATTTTAAATTTGGTGGCATCCTGTGTGTTTGTGAGTTCCCAAAATTTGCACAAGGATCTGGCTGTTCTTCATAGTCTCAAAGAGTTGCTGCAAGGAGATGTAGAACTTTCTATGTAAAAAGACGGTGAAAATGGGAAATGCTACTGCAAATAGCTGTTATTGCAATTGATATTCCAATTACTACTGACTTCATTGTTTGTGTTTGGCTTGAATTTAAGGGCCCAAGTTTTCAGTTTCACTCAGATCAAAGATTAGCTGTATCTGGCTCTGAAGAGCTTTGTTTCAGGTGGCAAGAGCTGGTTCAACAACTGTATTTTTAGGCTGAGAAAAAAATGAAGCAGAAACCAAAAATAGCCAGATATTGAGCAGATTTTCTACATTGTAAGGATAAAATACCTATCCTGAAATATAATGAGAGCACACTTGTAAATTATAGGGGCCATCAAAGACTTGTCCCTCCCATGTCTTCTTTTCCAGCTGCTGTGGGAATTGTCTTTTTTCTCACTTTCTCCCAGTGCTTGAGGACAGGAACTGGTAGAAAATGTGGGGTTTTTTGCTGTGTAAAGTTATTACCAGTTCAGTGAAGTAAACTGGCTTGTGGAGGGTTAAGAGTGGCTGGGGGGACGTGGTGGGGACATGGAGCTGGAGTGGGAGCAGGGGAGCAGGACTGCCCATTCCTGCTGGATCTGCTCATGGATCATCTGACCCATCCAGAAAACCTCTTCTGAAGCAAGAAATAGTGGTCTTTTGGGTCAGTACCCAGAGATCCCAAATCCCACCTGGATTTGTCCACAGAACAGCACCTGGATCAATCTGACCCAATTTAGCAATTGCAGATTTTTCTTCACGGGCACGAGTGCCTCACTCTGATTATCAGAGCAGAAGTTGGGCTGCAGGTGTTGAGCAGGGGAAACGGGGAAGTTGCACTTAAGAAATATCTACTGCCTCCTTAGGAAAAGATTGAAGAAACCTTTACTGAGATATCTTTATTCATTTAAGTAGCCATATTTATTCATCAGCAAGTGTCACCAGTAGAATATCAAAGACACTAAAGAGCTTTTCTTGTGTATTTGGCTTTTCTGATTACCAATGATTGTAATTTTGTTTGTTCTGTCTGCTCATTAATTGGCCTTTTCCACTTCCATCCAGACAGGACTTTCTGGTTCCTTTTTCAGGCACCAGGTTCTGCTGTAGCCATAGTTTTTTGACTTTGGGTGTAAATTATTGAAGATATTTCAACTTGCCTTTAAAGTCTGATTTGGAAACAGTATTTTGATTTACTGACAAATGTATGGTGCAATTCTGGAGGTCTTAAATCTTTAATTTGTAATTATGATTTTTTTTAAATTTTTTTTTTTGCTATTATATATATTCCTTGGCATTATTTAAAATTGTTTTCCTGATCAGAGGTTGGATGGAAATGAAATGATGTTACCAGAAGCAGCTACAGCATAACTGAGTACAAATGTGCAGGTTTAGGAGGAACATTAATTTGATTAATTCTTGAAAACAAAAAGTAGAGGAGAAAGTGTAACATTGATTAGATAGGTTTAAGGAGAAAACGAAAGACTTTAATTATAACTAGATTTAAATTATAGCTAGAATTAAAGGGCATGAGCATTAATGGTTACTTAGAGAAAAGATGCCTCTTTTCTTCTTCCCAATTGTATTTTTTGATAATTTTATAATAAAACAATAAAACCTCCCTAGCACATTTTGTTCCAGTTTTTAAAGGTCACCACATTTACACTTTAAGTAAATCAAGATGCAGGGAATGACGTACCCTGGTCGAATATTTTCACCAGCATAAAAAGGCATTAAAAAATCTACTTTTTTAGTCTCTTATTTAAATAATTTTTTTTTTTTTTTTAATGATGCAAAGTTGGAAAGCCTCAAAGATCTGTCGTTTCCTTCGGCTCCGTTATGGTCTCCCATGTGATGCTCCCATTTCTCCGTGTTTTGGTGTGGTGGGCTCCAATATCCTGCACTTCCATGGGAATATCTGCAGTGCTCCTGCCTTTCCTCCTCAGCCTGGGGCTGGGCAGCCACCTGGCTCCTTAGCAATGCCTCCAGGAGCCACCCTGGGCTGTGGCACACCAGCCGTGGTTGGTCATCAGCCCCCTCTGGAGCGGCAAATCAGCCCTTGGAGGGGTGGGACAGGCAGCTCTGAGTGACCACGGTGACAAATTCAAAGTTCCTAAAAGTAAAGTAAGTAAAGTAAGTAAAAATAAAGAGAAAAATGTAAAGAAGCAAAGAAAAGTAAAGAAAAAAGGTAAAGTGGAGAAAAGAGGCTCATCCAGGACCTTCACACCCTCCACAGCCCCATGAAGGGAGGTTGAACCCAGGTGAAGGTCGGGTGCTGCTCCTGAGGAACAAGCAACAGGAGAAGGAGGAGGAGATGGCCTCAGGTTACTCCAGAGCGGGTTTAGGTTGGATATTCAGGAAAACTTCTCCATGGAAAGAGCTGTCCAGCCCTGGCACAGCTGCCCAGGGCAGAGGTGGAGCCCCCATCCCTGGAGGGATTTCAAAGCCGCGTGGATGTGACACTTGGGGACATGGTTAGTGTTAGCCTTGGCAGGGCTGGTTTTTTGGTTGGATGACCTTAAAGGTGTTTCCTGACCCAAATACCTGCAGGATTCCATGCTAGAATGTATAAAAGTGGCCACACTGTAACTCACTCTGTGCCACCCAGTCCTTGTGCATCACCAGAGTTTCTCGCCCTGGTAAAATTCTTGCTCTGCCATTTACTTTGGTAAGGCCACAGTTTTGTCCTGGTTTCACTCGTTTTTATCTTTCCTGACCTACTTTTCCTGCTGCAGACCCAGTACATATGAAGGCGAGCAGAGTTAGGATTCAGTTCTGACTCAAGCAGCCAGAATGAAAAAAAAAGAAAATAAAAAAAAAATTAGCTGTAAAAAAAATCTGGCTGCCAAATCTTTGTTGTTCAGTAATGCGTGACTTGGAAAGAATCCAGGCCTGGAGTAAGTTTGCAAGGCTCATATTAAAAAAAAAGCAACAAAAACCAACACCAACCCTCTGCTTCTTTCCTTCTAGTCTGATTTCATCTGGAAATTACCAAGATGCCATAAATATGAGAACCTCCAGCCCTGAATTTCTGGGAGCAGAGCTGCTCTGAAGGGAAACTTGATCCTCCAGCAGCAGAAAGGGGTTTGGGTTTATATTTAGTGCCTCGCATACTTGCTGGGTGATTAGAGCCTTTCCCATTTTCTGGCATGGGGGAAATGGTATGTTAAGACAGGATATAATCCTTTCACACTCCGCAGGCGATGTCACAGTGTGATGTTGGCACCGTGTTAGGCTTCCTTAACCCCACAACATGTTGCATATTCCCTCTTGGCAGTGTTTTCCAGGCTCCAGGCAGTAACCCAGGAGTAATCTTATTACCTACATCCAACTGGATCTCCGTGGAATGGGGTGCTGAGCGAAAGGCACTTGCAGTCGTTTGAGATTCAATTAAAAACTGTTGGTTCAGTCATTTCTGGGAGTCTGGAGCAGATTTCTTCAGCCTCCTCCTGGAACTGACACTTTCATTGAGAATTTTCTGAAATAACAAACATAAACTGCTGGTGTTCCTTCAGCACTCCAATTGCATCTGAAATGCCTTTTGCAACATGTTTTGTAGACAAATGTGAGCAACATCTTTATTTATCTATACAGTTCATGCTGCTTGGAGTCCTTATTTGTCCAAAATTGTTCAAATTGGTTTTATTTTGGAGAAAAGACACAGCTTGCACAGGTATTTCTTTACTAGATCTCTGCAAATTTACCTCCCTTCCCTCCTGCACAGCACAAATGGAATCAAACCTTAAAATCATTAGGTTGGAAAAGACCTCCGAGATCTTCGAGTCCAAACTTTCACCAAAAGGTTTTTCTTCCTTGCCTCAGAAAAAAATAAATATAAAAAGTCCTGAAAAATCAGAGAATTTTAACAACAACAGTGATAAAATGAAGCAAAACCGGTAATTTTTTTACAGAAGTTGTTTATTCTCTTGCACCTTTCAATTCAGTTGAAATTTGCACCTTTCAATTCAACATATTTATTTATAAGAAAGAAAAAAACCAAGAGAAGTTTGATGTAAATATTGTGGCTGGTGGACCTTGGTGCTGTTATTAACGTTGTAAAGGACTAATTTTAAGAGACAAACTATAAAAGTATATATATATTTTTAATATTTGATATTTATACATGATGTATTTATATAATATTTATAATATAAAATATAAAATATAAAATATAAAATATAAAATAATATTTTGTACCAAATTCTGTGGAAGACAAAGTCAAACCTCTTCTCGCCAGCATTTCACAGTACTTAGGTACACTCAGCACTTCAAACAATTTCATTAAACTCATCTTGAAACAATTTTTTCGCTGCCCAAAACCATCCCAGTCCGCTTTTTTTCCCCCTGTTATTTGTAATGAATCAGTAAATGAAAGGAACTGGTCAAACCTTATGAGTCACCAAGATTTTTAGATATTTCCCAGTGTATTTTGCAAGATTTCTGCTGATCTAATTAACCCCAGAAAGGCAAAGTGTAGCTGCTTGAGCAGTAGGGGTGAATTTCAGTGACATATCTGTTAAAAAATGGTATTAAAAAGACAAAAGGCATTTTGGGGCTTTTGGCTCTCTTTGGGCTTTCCTGTTGGTGTCAATACCAGCAGGGAAAGCTGTAAATCACATTCCAGTTTTTTTTTTTTGTGTGCTCCTTAACCACATTCCTGCCACCAGCGTGATGCTCAGGTCAACAAATAACAGCTCAGATTAATTAAAATGGCTAATTGCGTTTGAAATGATGATTTATTTGTGTATGAAAACACATTCTTTACAATAATCCTGAGGTTTGAAGGTTTGTTGTTGGGTGTTTTACCCCCAGTCTGGTGTGGGTCCTACAGGGTGCGTGGTTTTAATGCTCTGATAGGAAGTTTCATGTGGGAATGGAACATAAATGTGGTGTTTCCCCAGCGAGATGAGAGGAGATTTCAGGTTTTACACAGCCCTGGGAGAGGCACTTAGAGGCTTTTTCCAATTAAATGATTCTGTGATTGTGTGGTTCTGCTTAGAGGTGTTGCACACACATAATCAAATACAGCTTAAAAATTACCAGCACACAAACTTGAGTGTTGAACTGGTGAAATTGTTTGCCCTGTTTGTTTCCATCACTCTAATAAATAATTTCCTGTGCCTCCCCTGAATCATGAATATCAAGAAAACTCCATTCCCTGGGCACCCAGGGATCCAATTATTTCTATTGACAGATCTTTTTCTAGACTTTCTAACCCCAAATAAGCTGCTGTTTAGGGGTGTGTGTATTTTTACTGTTACTGGGATGGCAGATCCTGTGTGCAGAACCCAAATTTATGACTTTTGGGGACTGAATTTCTGAGCATGAGGAGAAAACTGGCTCCTTGTCACACAGGTCAGTCAGTCCATTTCAATATCCAGCCACTGGATTCTACCTTTTTTTCCCAATGTACAGGTTTTTCTAGGCCAAATATATCCTTTGAGGTTGGAGCAAATGCTGGAGGGTCTGACAGACACAGGAAAGTTTTATAAAATAGATATATAAAGCTACCAGTGGTGTAACAGGCAGAATAATCTCCATCTTCATAAAATATGGAGCAGCAACTCCAGGATAGTCCATTTCTGTATCAAAGCGTGGACGTTTTCCCTTCCCACTTCCAAGTTTACTTTGGTGAGGTTTCAATGTTTTGGGCACGCTGGATGTTAGGAAACCTGTGTTTCCAGCGGGCCTGGCTGGAGCTTTGGGCTTTGATGAACAAACACCTCCAGGCTTGTTTGGAAAAGCCTCAGTGCTGACCACAGACACCTCACTGCTGCTGGCATTTGTCTGCGTGGGACCAGAGCCAGCCTGGATGTGAGCAGGATCTGTGCAGCAGCTTGGAAGGGAGAGATTCGTTTATTTTATCTAAAAAATGAGAGCCTGCAAGGGAGGGGGTGAGCTCAAAGCACAACTGCAAAGCCCAGCCAGGCTCAGGAACAGATTTGTTCCCCCTTGGAGATTCAGTTTGGAATAAAGCTGGGCTCCCTGCGCTCCCTCCCTTGTTTGCCAGATGTGGTTTTCCTGTGTTTCAGAGCCCTAATTGTGTCCCAGCTGGGCTATTTTATGGCTGGGCCCGTACCTGTAGCAAAACAATTAAAGATTCTGTGGCTCTGGGGAGTGGGGAGGGACAGGGAGGTGGGAGGAGGCCCTGGGGAAATGGCAGGATCTGTTATCCCTTACAAACCACGGTGCCTCCTGAGCATCAATACCTGCAAAACAGATGTTGTGAACACCCTGCCCAGACTCCCAGCACGAGTTTCCCTGCTCCTGAGGCCCCTTTTAACACTGCTGCCATTGCTAATCTGAATCTGTTATGGGGGGAAGGATTATTGCCCTGTGCTGGTGGCAGTGGGGGGAGAATTCCCAGTGAGCATCCAGGGCTATCCAGGTGTTCTTGTTCACCAGGAAACCGGCTCGTTTGCCTCTTGGGATTTTGCAGAGAGCAGCTAAAATGAGGGTTTAGGAAGGTGAGGACTCCTGGTCAAGGTGCAGATGCAGGGTTTTACCCCTGTTTGTGTTTGGCAGTTGAAGGAGCTGCTCTTTCCCTGGAGGACCTTCAGGGTTTGTTTTATTCCCACTGATTCTCCCAGCTCCAAGCACATCCCGTGGCCTGGTTTTGGTTTAAGCTGATAAATTCAGGCATGTGGCCAGTGCTCATCAGCTACTGGAGCTCCTGCCCTGGTGTGTGGAGACCTGAACCAGGAATTTCCTGACAGCTGCCACACTTCAAACCAAAGAATTACAATTCATATATTGTAGAGACAAAATAACAGAGACAGGGGTTTATTCCAGGTGTTCTCCAAGCCACCAGCGGTGCCCAGAGAGGTCTGGTGAGAAAATGATGAATTGCAGGAAAACCTCCTTTTGCATTGAGAGACTTGTTCTGAAAACTCTCATTTTGGGTTTGTGTGAGTCTCTGGATAATGTGAAATCTCAATTTATTTTCATTTTTAAGAAAAAATAAAAAAGACCTGAAGCATGAATTTGTGTGGTTAAGAACTGTGTTTGGTTTTAATATCTATCAGAAGACACAAGGGTTTTGCAACAGGATGTTTTACGTAGGATTTGGAATTATGAAATTCCATATGAAATGTGGAAGCCAGATCCATGCACTCAATCCCAGAGCTCACTAAAACCTGGGATAGCGCTGGAAACAGAGGAGCAAAGTTACTCGAGAATTAAAGATGATGATTTCTATGGGAGGTGAAAAATCACCCCTTGGATGCATCACCTTGGGAAAACCCCACCAATTTGTGCTCCCTTGTGCTGCCTGGAAGTTTTAATCCATTTTTAAAAGGAGGGAGCTCAAGGCTGCCGTGCTCTGGCCCGTGCTGCATTATTGAAGAGGAGACGTTGGGTCATTACTAATGCAGAGAAGCACCTGGACCTTTGCTCTTTGGTTAAACATGCAGATCCTGGAGAGGAGATTACAGCAGGATAAAGTACAATATTTTTCAGACTTAAGTGAGCTCAGGTTGAAAAACTGCATTAAAAATCCCCTAAAAATGTGAAAGCCACTTCTTGCACTTGCCAAGTTGAAGTGGCAGCATTAAGTTTGTTAGGTTAACCTTGGCTGGAGGAAGGTCCTTTGCAGCAACGTGTGGGGCAGAGGAAGGAGGGAGATGTTGCAGGGCCTGTGGGCTCCTGCTTTTCCCTAAAACTCTCCTGGTTCTTGGAAGCTGGGTCAGGAGTGGCTCCTCCAGCTGCTCTGAGCACAGTTCCAGGCAGTGCTCGCTGACAGGGACTTACTGGCCACATCTGGCCCTGGACTCACTCAGCCAGGAGAAATGTGAAATATCCACAAAAGCAGGGCCCAGCCAGCAGGGAACCGGGCAGTGCCGGGGCTGCTGCGGCAGGAATCGGCCTCGGTTTTGGGGTTCTGCTTCTTCCTGCGTCTAAATCCTCCCCAGAAAAGTGAGGATGCAGAATCCTGGCATCACTAAGGTTGGAAAAGCCCTCTCAGATCGAGTCCAGTGTTCCCCCAGCACTGCCAAGGCCATCTCTAACCCCTGTCCCCAAATGCCACGTCCAAACCTGCCCAGGGATGGGGAATCGTCATCGAGGGTAACAAAAGTTTACTTTTCCCCACTGCTTTATCTGCTGCTCACAGCAGAGCTCAGGGCCCTGAACTGGCAGCAAAATCCAGGTGATTGAGGACATTTTGGTACAAATTCCAGGATTTTCCTGAGGAATGTGTGTAGGCTGTAATTAGTGCCAGCACATCCCGCTGCTCCGGCAGCGGGGCCATCGTCTCGGAGCAGTTACAACTCTGAGACATTCCCAGACAAATGGAAACAGAGTGTGCTCACCCAGATGGATAAAAAACCCTCTGGTAATGACAGACAAACTGTGGAACAGGACAGGAATGTCATGCATGATCAGGTATTTCAGCTCGAGCATTCAGGTTTTTTTTATTTTCCCTTCAAGTCTTTGGGGAAGGTGGGTTCAGCAGCTCAAGAAAAGAGATGCCAGAGTTTCTGACAAGTTAATTAAGCTTTCACTTCTGAGTATTATATGTACAGTGAAGAAAAGAAACTTAATTGTCTTTGCAGTGCCTGACAAACCCCAAGAAAAATGCCTGCATATTTTCTCAGTTTTGTCTCTATTTTTGATACTTATTCAGTGTGAGCATTATACTTTCATGGCTTTAATTAAAAGCCAAGTTTTGGAAGCTTCTCAAATGGTAGTTTTGGTACAGAGATGTGTGCATTTAAAGAAATATTTATGTGAAATCTAAAGCCTAAAAGGAATGAGAGAGGCTTGAAAATGGAACAGCTGTCTCTGTTTATATCTTTTGTCCACCTCCCTCCCACCTCTTGGTGTTTCAGGTAACTCATGAAGAAGAGGGAATGCTGCTTTGTTCTCTTCCAGGGATTTGTGATCTCTGAGTCCTCATACAAATATGACAAACAGTTCTGCCTTTGCTGAGCCCCAGATTTCTTAAGGTATTTCTATTTTAATTATTCCGTGCAGTACATAAACAAAGTTTAGGTTTATTAGTATCTTCATAAACAATTCCTGGAGCATATCTTATGACAGGATGGCTTTAAGTTGGGCCAGAGGAGGTTTATATTGGATATTAGGGAAAATTTATCAGTGGAAAGGGCTGTCCAGCCCTGGCACAGCTGCCCAAGGCACTGGTGGAGTCCCCATCCCTAAAAATTATTTTAAAAATATGTGCATGTGGCACCTTGGGGACATGAGGTAGTGCTGGGGAACAGCTGGACTTGATGATCTTAAGGGCTTTTCCAACCTTAATGATTCCATGATCTATAATTCTGTATCTCTTTTTAATCTGCAGCCATTCTGCCCTTTGCCGTGAGAGTTGTTAAAATATAGTTGCCATGAAATCGAGAGTGGCACAGAGAACATGAATAATGAATGATTATTCACTATTTCATGATAATTCAATAATGAAAGAATTGAAATGATAAAGGAGCTGGAGAAAAAGAACTATAAGAACTGCTTATTCAGAATCCTGGAACATCCAGAGTTGGGAGGATCCTACAAGGATCCAGCTCCTGGATCTCAGGAGGGTGTAGGAAGTCAGGAGCTCTCTAAAGGGTTACACAGAATTGGAGGCACAAATTTATTTGTGGCTGCTAAATCTAATAAGACGCAATTATTTAATTGATGAACTCTTGTCAGTGTTTAGCACAGGCCGTTTGCTGTGAATGCAGTTCTGAAGGGAAGCTGTGAAAATGTGTAAATATAGAAATTTCTACCTGCTGCCTGGAGGTGTTTGCCAGAGCAGGGAAAGGGAGGGAGCTCTGCATTTCCAAGCTGAATCAAGACTCCTTCCCAGCTCCTGGTGAGCTTTGCCTTGGACAGTTTTTCCTGGAAACCCATTTTCAAGCTGGTGCATTAAACAGTGTTTCAATCTCTGACTCAAAACTTACTGGAAATCCAGTTATCAGCCTTAGGAGAGAGATAGAGATCTAAGGCACGATGGGCAGGTTTGGTTGAGCACAGAAATATCAGAGGCTGATTTAAGGGAGTGTTTGAGCGTGTGTGTGTGTGAGCAGAGCTGCTCCAGGCACGAGGAACAGTTAATTACTCACCTCTGCCAAGACCTAGAAATCAAATTTTGAAATGGGAAACTGAATCCTAGAATGAGCTCTTTAAAAAAAAAATCCCTCCCTCTATCTTTTTTTTTATAAAAAAGTGTTTTTATTTTCTATTTTTTAATTGCAGGAATAAAATATTTATCAAGCAGGCTGCCTGGGCAGCACAGAAGCTCTTGCTTTTCTTTCTTGCAATCTTCTGTTTCAAGCACCACCTAATGGCATCAGTGCACAGTGCAGAGCATCCCTGCATCCCACATCCCTGGATCCTGATCCCACATCCCTGGATCCTGATCCCACATCCCTGGATCCTGATCCCACATCCCTGGATCCTGATCCCACATCCCTGGATCCTGATCCCACATCCCTGGATCCTGATCCCACATCCCTGGATCCTGATCCCACATCCCTGAATCCTGATCCCACATCCCTGGATCCTGATCCCACATCCCTGGGTCCTGATCCCACATCCCTGGATCCTGATCCCACATCCCTGGGTCCTGATCCCACATCCCTGGGCCCCACATCCAGCACAACTTCAGACACCAAATCCCAGGCCAAAAGTGGAATAGCTGGAGGGAGCCAGAGTCAGTTTTCACAGCCTTTCCCAGCCCCAAATGCCCAGGATATTTGGATTTCACCATGGAAATGCATTATCCCACAAAGTCAGCGCTCATCAGAGCAGGCAGCACCACTCCAATGATTTGGTGATAGAAACAGGGAAGTTTAAACTCTTTAAAACTTCCCTGTAAAGTTTTCACTCCTTATTTCTGCCCTTGTTGTTGGGGAAGGGAGCCCAGAGCGGGAGCATTGCTCGCCTTGGCTGCCCCTTGAAGGAGATTTTTGCATCATTAAAGGATCTCAGATGTGCTCCTCCCATGCCACAGGCACAGCTACAGATCATTTGATAAGGCAAACATGCAGAGCAGAGACTTGTATCAATAATTAATTTCCTTTAATCCCCAGTTTCTGGGGAGCCTGGGAATGTGGCTTTCCCAATAGCCCATCCAAGCAGCTGTCGAGGAGCCAAGGTTTCGAGTAAAGCAAGTAGGCAAATGACCCTGCAGGAACAGCTCCTATCAGATTGATACCTTCCCCAAACCATTTGGAGTTCTGCACGTCAGCAGTTTGGAACAAAGCAGGATTTAATCAGAAACTCCTGCAGCAGCTTCAGTTTTGACCTCTGTAATCATTGTTCGTGCTTAGAAAATGCCTTTTTGTTACTCTCCCCTTGCTTTTCCATCCTTTCCTCTCCTCCTCTGTCGCTTTTTTCTCATTTCATTATTTTTTTAGCATGATCTTGTGGCTGCCAGGCCTCCTGATGCTGTTGGGAGTCTTGTCAGATATGGGATCCTTCCCAAATCCACATGGTCAGGGCTGTGGCACAAAAGGACACGTCCAGCCCTCGCTGGTATGAAAGAGAATCCAAAAATATAAACCCCAGCAGTTAAAAAGTGTTCTTTTAAAACTGTCTCCTACTTTGGGAGTTCAAGAGCTGGCTGTGGTTTCTAAATCCCTGAGGCTGGCACAGAGACCTGAGCTCTGATCTCAGGGTTTTGATATTGCCTGAAAACTCCAGGGCTGAAGGGGGGAAGGTGGAGGTGTCACAAACCCCTTGTGTGACACTGAGGAATTAACCTGGAACATCCCAGGAGAATCCCAGGCCAGGAGCTGGAAAAGCTCTTTGCTTCCCCTCTCTGCCTCCTCCTGCTCCTGTCTGAAGGCACTGAATCCCTAAACCTGGCAATCAGGAATTAAGGATCAATAGTGCTGCAGGGATTTGTCTCGGGAACCAGCAGGTTTCCAGTTGGGTTTTGTTAGGAAGGGGATTTCACCCTCCAATTAACCTTTGTTCTACACAGTTCTCTTCTTGGGCAACATTTATTGCTGTGAATCAGAGATGCTGGACCACGAGCTTGAAATTATATGTATTTAAAAAAAAAAAGTAATTAATTCCACATGACAGTGAGTTTCCTGAGCAGACAGGGTGTGGGAGACAGTTTGTACATCCCCTAATTTTTGCAATTCCCAACATGAATTATGGGCCAGCTGTGAAGCACAAGAAAGTGGGGATTTTAAAAGGAAATTCTAATGTCTTTTTATCTTTTTTTTTTTTTTTAATAATCCAGTGACACAATCACATTAAATGCACACAGGGTGGGAGCAGCTCCTGTTTTGGTGTCATGGAATCATGGAATGGTTTGGGTTGGAAGGGACATTAAGGATCACCCAGTGCCACCCCTGCCATGGGCAGGACAACTTCTGCTATCCCAGGCTGCTCCAAGCCCTGTCCAACCTGGCCTGGAGCATTTCCAGGGATCCAGGGACAGCCACAGCTGCTCTGGGAAATCCATTCCAGCTCCTTCTCACCCTCCCAGCAAAAATTCCTTCCCAAAATCCCACCCAAATCTCCTCTTTCCCAGTGGGAAACCATTCCCTGGCTCCTGTCCCTCCACCCCTTGTCCCCAGTCCCTCTCCAGCTCTCCTGGAGCCCCTCCAGGCCCTGCAAGGGGCTCTGAGCTCTCTCTGGATCCTTCCCTTCTCCAGGGGAACATTCCCAGCTCTCCCTGGATCCTTCCCTTCTCCAGGGGAACATTCCCAGCTCTCCCTGGATCCTTCCCTTCTCCAGGGGAACATTCCCAGCTCTCCCTGGATCCTTCCCTTCTCCAGGGGAACATTCCCAGCTCTCCCTGGATCCTTCCCTTCTCCAGGGGAACATTCCCAGCTCTCCCTGGATCCTTCCCTTCTCCAGGGGAACATTCCCAGCTCTCCCTGGATCCTTCCCTTCCCCAGGGGAAAATTCCCAGCTCTCCCAGCCTGGCTCCAGAGGGGCTCCAGCCCTGGAACATCCTTGCTAATCAAGTCCAGAATTCCACATCTTGTTTTCCATCTCTCTGCTCAAAAGTTGCACGAGTTGTTTCTGGAGTGGCACAAATCCAGCAAAGCCTCTGGTCCATGGGCTGCTCCTCTGGCTTCTCCAGCAGCAGCTTCATCCAGGGAAATGAGGGGATTAAATGATACCATTATTTGATATAATTATTTAATATAAAATGTGCTGCCACTCTGGCTGAACGTGCACATGGAGGCAGCGTCAGTTCCAGTGTGGAGAGGGGCTGCTGCCCGTGAAAATGTGTCCATGGGGCTGCTCTGGATCCCAGCAGGGACCGGATCCCAACGCCTGTGGCATCCTCTGGATGTGCTCAGGTGCGTTCTGGAGAGGCCTGGAACACTTTCAGCCCAAACAGGATGAGATTCCATGAGATTTCTGCCCCTCCAGAAGAAGTTCCTGGTGAAATGGGTTGTTCTGGGATTGGATCAATTTCCCCGTGCCAAAGGCAGGTGTCAGACCGTGATGATCCTTGTGGGTCCTTTCCCACTCGGGATATCCTATGACACTTGGTGTGGAGTAACATTTCCATTTTAAAAAAGGGATCCAGAACCAAAATGCTGAGGCTGCAAGAGCAGGAACCCTGGAGTTTTGCCTGGAGAAATGAACACTTTTCAGATGATCATTTCCCACACTTATTTATAAAAAATAGCAAGACCTTGTAATCACAAATGATTTTACAATGAATGCAGTGGAAATTATTTTTTCCAGTGCACTTGGAAGCTGCAGGAGTTGTGTTCAAGGGAAGCAGAGCTACCTGAGCAGGGCCATTCATCCCTGTGGTTTTCTTGGAGACTTTAATACCCTGTATTTAGTCTCTCTGGCAGTAACTTATTTTTAAGAGGTTAAGAGCTCATTAAGATAAGATGGAGTGAAAGATGGAGCACATTGGGAAGGAACTTTATGGATAAACTAATTTAGAGCTCAGTCACATGGCAGCCAGGCCCAGCTTTGCTCACACAGCACACGATAATGACACGTTTCAGGATTGCAGCTGAGAACAAATCTGACAGATCTGTGCACCGTGCAGTCGCGTTTGCTAATGTTGGTTTTAAAACAGCAAAAAAATCGATCCCACTTAGAAATGTTTTCCTGGGAAAGCTGTGAATCTGTCTCAGGATTGCCTGGTAATGGATCTGGGCGTGCAGGCAGCAGGAGCTGGTGCTGGTGGCCACCTGGTCCATCCTCTGTAGACAATTCCTGAGCTGCTCCAGCTCTGGGTCAGCTGTCCTGGATGCTCCCAACATGGAAATGTCTGTCAGGCTTCCCAGTGAGAGGAGGGACAGGGAGCATCCATAGCCTTGGCTGGAGAGCAGGCAGAAGTCACCCTGCAGGGAAGGGAGCGCAGCTGGGGAAGGGGCTGGAGCTCCAGGAGTGGCTGAGGGAGCTGGGAAGGGGCTGGAGAATTCCTGAGGGAGCTGGGAAGGGGCTGGAGAATTGCTGAGGGAGCTGGGAAGGGGCTGGAGAATTGCTGAGGGAGCTGGGAAGGGGCTGGAGAATTCCTGAGGGAGCTGGGAAGGGGCTGGAGAATTCCTGAGGGCGCTGGGAAGGGGCTGGAGAATTGCTGAGGGAGCTGGGAAGGGGCTGGAGAATTCCTGAGGGAGCTGGGAAGGGGCTGGAGAATTCCTGAGGGAGCTGGGAA
Source organism: Poecile atricapillus (assembly GCF_030490865.1). Classification (NCBI taxonomy): domain Eukaryota; kingdom Metazoa; phylum Chordata; class Aves; order Passeriformes; family Paridae; genus Poecile; species Poecile atricapillus. Next base: position 2,541,352 of record NC_081253.1, read on the forward strand.
AGGGCTGGAGAATTCCTGAGGGAGCTGGGAAGGGGCTGAGCCTGGAGCAAAGGAGGATCCCGAGGGATCTTTTCCCTCTCTGGAATTCCCTGGCAGGAGGGGACAGCCGGGGGGGTCGGGCTGTGCTGTCAGGGAACAGGGACAGGAGGAGAGGGAACGGCCTCAGGCTGGGCCAGGGGAGTTTAGGATGGATTTTGGGAACAATTTCTTCACAGAAAGGGTTGTCCAGCCTAGGCCAGTGCTGGAGTCCCCATCCCTGGAGGGATTTCAAAGCCATGTGGATGTGGCCCTTGGGGACACAGGTCAGGGTGGCCTTGGCAGTGCTGGGAATGCTTTGGATGATCTTGCAGGGATTTTCCAGCCTTAACAATTCCATGATTCTGTGACTCTATCTCCAGGCAGGGATAAAGTATTGCTTAGGGCTAAGGAGTTATTTGATCACCCCTGGATGTTATTTGGTCACCCCTGGGTGTTATTTGGTCACCCCTGGATGTTATTTGGTCACCCCTGGGTGTTATTTGGTCACCCCTGGATGTTATTTGGTCACACCTGGGTGTTATTTGGTCACACCTGGATTTGGACAGGCCACAGAGCTGCTTTTCCCTGTGCCACTGAAGGTGCCCTCCCTGGATCCCACTCCCTTTCCTGTGGATGATGAGGTGTGCCTGGCAAAACTCTCTCTCCAAGGGATTTTGGAACATGCTCTCTCCAAGTCTGAATTTGATAATGTCTTGCTGTGCTGCAAGACATCTGTTTGAGGGGGTTTTTGGAGAGGACTCTGAGATTGCTTCCCACAGTGATGAGTGAAGGGAAAGAAGCTTCCATAGGTGTTCTGCTGGCTGAGTTCCTGCTGGAGCAATTATTTCAGTGCTTCTGGGATTTCATTATGGTGTGTAATTAGTGGAGGTGTCAGGAAAATTTGAGCCTGGGATAAGCAGGATTTTATCGCTTTAGATCTTAATAAATCAATATTCTGAGGTTTAATGTTTGGAAGGGGCTTCGAGGTGTGGGTCTGAGCTGGGGCAGTCGCCAGCAGCAATTCTGGGTCTGTTCCTCAGAGAAAAAGGCAAAATAATTCCAATGAGGGAGCTGAGCTCCCTCTCCATACTTTATAATCATCACACATTAAGAATTCACACGCTGACAGCTAAAACAGCTCCGCCAAATTGGGACAGCTGGGTATGTGTCCAACCCCTGTGATCCTTCCTCCTGTCTCTAGTTCACTTCTTAAAATACAGGTTTATGTAACAGGTCACATTTTTTATTTAATTTTTTTTTTTCCCTCTTTCTCCCCAAAAGTTCCTAAATCTTTCTAAGTTATTGGAGAGGTTTCTGAACTTCCAGAGTATCTGTGGATAAATTATGCAGATGGAAGGGTGAAGAGATTGCTCCGAACTCACACATCCCTGTGGCACCAGGGCACCTTCTCTACAAACCCTGTTGTGGAATCGCTGTGGTTGGCACAGCAGAGCTGGGCCTGGGAGTGGATAAAGCTTGGAAAACATAATTCCCTTTCAAAACAGAGGAAACAAAACTCTCCCCTCCTGCTTTTCTATTGTGCTGCTAGTGTTGCAGTTTTCTTCTCTTCCAGGGAATTAATTTTGCTGTAGCTGAATGCAACACCTCCTCTGGAATGCCAAGCAGAGGGGGAATACTGCAGCACGTTTTCAGCTTGAAAACAAAATAATTGCTTTAAAAATAGCTTTATATTTCTTCGTTTTATGACGTGCTCTCTTTAGACTTGATAATCATCCTTTCTTGTACTCCAGCTACCTTCCCTCCCCACACCCACTCTCTCCTATCCCCCTGAAATTCGGGAGGAATGGGAGAAGATCTCTCAGGCAGCTTCACTTCCAGCACCAGCACAGGGGATGGAGGCAGCCAGTCTTCCAAAGGGTTTGGGGGGAGAGGTTTATAACATTTTTAATGAGATGTTAATATTTTTTTCAGAAGCATTTTGGTCTCTGCAGCCACGTTTGGACGATCCCTTCTCCAGTGACCACAGGAGTTTGTAACTCCTGGAGCAAACAGCGGGGAAGGAGCAGGTCCATAGGATTGGCCAGATGTGGTTTTCCTTTGAGGGCTTTAAAAAATGGGCATTTTCATTTGAAAACAAACCCTCAAACCCCAGCTGCTCTCCCTGGGCGCAGAGGTGTGGGGAGCTGGGAATGAAAGGAACACGAAGCACTCGGAGGGAAGTGATCAGATAATAAAAATGAAGAGTTTTGGCTGCAGCCAGGCTGACAGTTTCCAGCTAACCTGGCTTTCTCCAGCATACCTCAGGAATGACAAACGGGGAGAGCAGGTGGAAACAAATCCATCCAGCTGCCACAGCCGAGGGGAAGTTGGAAGGAGCCTGGATCCAGCAGGTCCCTGCACGTCATGTGGAAAGCGGCTGCTTGTTCACAGTGCAGTGGTGAAAAGCCCACATTTTCTTAATGCCTTTTTAATGAAAAAAAAAATAAAATAAAATCAAATCAGATGCAGGAGAACTTTCTCATCCTTTCTGTTTTTAGCTTGGCTCTCAAATGGTTCTGAGTTATCTGAGAGCTCCCTGTAATGCTGGGCAATTCAGAAAGAGAGGAGGCCCGCTTGGAAAAATCTGTTTTGGGGAAGGTAAAGGCTTTTGTTTGGCTCTGAATGACTTTTGCAAAGGGAGTTCATTCTTTACATTCTGTTCTTTGTTGTGGCTCTGCCGAGTTATGAGTAAACAAAACACTTAATGCCCATTTCTGTGTAGGATTTGATGAGGATGACGTGCAGAGTTTGAAGGGAAACTTGCAGCTTTTGGGGTGGAAAAAAAAAAAGCAAGGCTTGAGAGTGGTGAATTCCTCTTGCTGAAGCGCTGGGGAACAGCAAATTGTGCAAGAGTTCTCAAAAAGATTAAAAAAAAGGAGGGGGATCAGTAATGATTCTGTGTGTTTGCTGTCTTGAGAAACAGGCTGGGAATGAACTGTTCCCTGCTTCAGGTTCCTGTTTAACAAACCCTTCTCCTGGATATTTCCATCCCACTTTCAAGAGAAAATTTCCCATCCTACTCAAGAGCATCAAAATCCAAAAGAAGGGTGAGGAAGATGCCATGAATTCGAAATCACGTGAAATATTGAGAATAATTTCAGTTAATTATTAACTTTTCTGTAGTTCCCTGCCTGTTCTTGCCTCTGGCACAGGGAGGAGGGCTGGGGGCAGCAGCTCCTTGTTTTTCCCCCTGGGTTTCTCGTGGCACAGGCTCCGTGCAGGCGATCCCTCCCGCAGGAGATCGCCCCTAATCACGGCTCCCCGCGTGCATTTCGTGCTGTGATTCATGCAAATCCACTGCAGAGCAATTTGCTTTCTCCCTCAAAAATCAGAGACAGCAAAAGAGAGAGGGAGGGTTATTTTGGGAGTCCAGAGAATTTTCCTTCCTCTCCATTTCTTTACGTGAGCAATAACCTGAAGGCTTCCCTTGAAAATTTTTGGTGGAAGATTCCAACTTTTAAAGATATTATGGAACCTCACAGAAATTAAACTTTTGTTTCGTGGGGATGGTGTCTGATCAACGAATAATATTTCATTGTTCATATAAAGACTCTGAGTTCTTCACAGGGAAAAAAAATCTGTGTTTTTTTCTAGTGGAAGCTACTTGGCTGGGAATGGGAAGTGTGGCCTTGAGGTCTGGGGATTAAAAGGAGCTTTAACTGTGTGAAACATTTCTCACATTAAAAGTCTGTACAGGGAGAACAGTTAATACCACAATTAACCTTTGTTAAAATGTCTACGATATCCTATGCTGTTTGATTGGATTTATTATATTGCATATATAATATAATAAATACAATTAATGTAAATCCAAGTCAGGGATGTACATCACTACAGCAGCATCAGAAAAACAACCATGAGAAATTAAGCTGAGTTTTTTGTCACCTGATTCTGGTTCTTATTTAAATCTGGTCACAGATCTCATCTGAACATTTCTGTGGTGGTGCTGGCAAAGAGCTCAAGGGGGAGAAAGAATAATCCAAATTGTAATTGAGTATCCTGTCCAGGCCTGGGATCTCCAGCATGAGAAGGACCTGGAGCTCCTGGAACAAATCCAGAGGAGGCCCTGGAGCTGCTCCAGGGTTGGAGCTCCTCTGGAGCCAGGCTGGGAGAGCTGGGAATGTTCCCCTGGAGAAGGGAAGGATCCAGGGAGAGCTGGGAATGTTCCCCTGGAGAAGGGAAGGATCCAGGGAGAGCTGGGAATGTTCCCCTGGAGAAGGGAAGGATCCAGGGAGAGCTCAGAGCCCCTTGCAGGGCCTGAAGGGGCTCCAGGAGAGCTGGAGAGGGACTGGGGACAAGGGATGGAGGGACAGGAGCCAGGGAATGGCTCCCAGTGCCAGAGGGCAGGGATGGGTGGGATATTGGGAATTGGGAATTCCTGGCTGGGAGGGTGGCTGCCCCTGGTACAAGTAACTCCATGGCCACCTCTGGATCCCTGGAAGTGTCCAAGGTCAGGCTGGACAGGGCTTGGAGCAGCCTGGGACAGTGGGAGATATCCCTGCCCATGGCAAGGGGTGGAACCAAGATGATCCTTCAGGTCCCTTCCAACCCAAACCAGTGTGGGGTTTTATTCCTGAGATTTCTTTGAGTGCCCGCCCAGCTTTGGATGGAATCAGGCCAGCTCAGCACTCAGTGCTGGAACACTGCATCAACTCCCTTGCCTTTAGTAAGGAATGTTTCCTTCCCTCCGAGTGGTCTGCAGGGTCCCAACCATCCAGGCACAATCATTTCTGGAGGGGGTCCCTGCAGTGAATTCCAAGCTGTTTTGAACAGAGAAGTAAAGCAGGGCACACCTATGGGATAATGCACTGAAATACTGAGGTGAAAGGGGGAATTTTTCCAGAGCAAACACTGATCCATGTCAGTGCCATACAAACAGAGCTGAGTGGATGAGATGAGCAATCTCAGCAGTCAGCAAATGCCAGAGTCAGAAAAGCGAGCAGGAGACTCAGGAGAGCAGGGAGCCCAGCAGAGCTCCAAGAAGGAGCTTTGGAATGACAACATCAACAACAACAAACGAAGAGGAGAGTTCAACGTCAGCCTGGCAGAAGCTCCGGTGTCATCTGCAGCGGGAGCTCATCTGCCAGAGCCTGCTGCCAATCCCCACCTTCCCCTGCCTTCACAAGTCACAAGTGTGCAGCTGGGAGCCCACTGGATTCCAGCACTGCACCCTGGCAGCTCGGGAATTTGTCAGCAGGCGATTCCAGCCCGGCAATATCCGTGCAGGGCCATGGATTGTCCCTGCTGGGTGAGCTCGGGCCAGTCTGGGAGCCCTGAGCAGGAATCTCTGCTGCACTGCAGGGAAAGGAGATAAAACACAGTATTTTCTTACTGGTTTGCTTTTATATCTGGATTTTTGAGGGGTTTTGATTGTGACTGGGACTTGATTGTGAATAATAGTTGCATATGTGTATGAATATGTATATGTGCATAAGTATAAACATATAAATATATATAAAATAATAAAATAAAATAAAAATATAACAACTACAACAAATATAAATATAAATATAAATATAAATAAATATATAAATATAATAATAAATAAAAATAAAAATAAAAATATAACTAAACTATAATAAATATAAATATAAATAAGTATAAATATATAAATATAATAATAAATAAAAATAAAAATAAAAATATAACTAAACTATAATAAATATAAATATAAATAAGTATAAATATATAAATATAATCATAAAATAAAAATAAAAATAAAAATAAAAATAAAAATAAAAACATAACTAAACAATAACAAATATAAATATAAATATAAATATAAATATAAATATAAATATAAATATAAATATAAATATAAATATAAATATAAATATAAATATAAATAGCAAAAAAAATAGAAATATATGTACATCCCTGGAAGTGCCCAAAGCCAGATTATACAACCTGGAATAGTGGAATATGTCCCTCCCCTGCCCTGGAATGAGATGAGCTTTAAGGTCTCTTCCAACCCAAACCATGCCATGATTCCCTGATGATTCTCTGCAGAAACAGAGGAACATCATCCAGGCACATCACAGCTATTTTCTATTCATCACTTTTTTCTGTCTAGCTCTAAACAACTCTTATTTCCCACCATGCAATACCTGAATGCCAAAATCTTGTTGATCTACCGTTCAATTGATTTAAAAAATATTATTTAAACATGCTAGAAACACAACAGAAATGAATTCCATTAGTTCCTTTTTTCCTTTACATTTCTACACCTGTGAAAAGCAAGGAAATGTTGCTTTGATAAATAGAGGAAACAGAATATCTCTTTAAAATATTTTGCTGAAGACCACACAGGAAATCTCATTTTTAGAAATGGTCTGTGGACTCATCTCTATGTGAGTATTCGAGAAATTCTGGGAAAAATTGTGCCTTAAAGGCACAGCTCTGGAGCGCTATCTGCATGGAAGAAAGAGAGACCTAAGAACAAAAAAGTCTTTTTCGTTTGGAGTTCACTTTTTAATATCTGGGAAGCACATTTTGCAGTGGGAAGGCTGCCAAAAGCCTGGCTGTGTAGTAAATAAACACTTTGGGGAAAAGCTGGCTGGGAGAAGAGGGTTGGTGAAAGAGGATCTTGAATGGTTCTTCCTTTATTTATTCACTTGAATTCTGACCTTGTTTATGGCACCTTTATCTTGATGGTGGATAATTGTTCATCCTCCTGGATCCCTGGAAGTGTCCAAGGCCAGGCTGGGTGGGGCTTGGAGCAAGCTGGGATAGTGGAAAATGTCCCTGGACGTGGCCAGGGATGGGACTGGATGGGATTTATGGGCTCTTCCAACCCAAACCCTTCCATCAAAATCAAATTAATCAATATTGTGCTGTGGCTGCAGGTGCAGACTCTCCCTGATCTGAAATGTGGTCTGTGGAAGCCCCATCCCACAGGGAGAGAACAGAAAATCCCAGCTCCTCCTAACTCCCAGATCCTGCTGAGCGGGATCTGCTTCAGGAGTGGAATTGTCACACACAAAAGGGGAAAATACGTGGCTTTTTGGGTTAAAAGGATCACAAAAACATGTCTTGGGAGAGGTCAGACCCCTATATCTGCTGTGTTCTGTGGATATTTGGGGTTCTGATGACAAAAGAAGGATGCCAGGACCTTCCCTGGCTTGTGCTCTGGGTTGAATTAAGATCAATAACTTCCCTCAGTTTGATCAAGCTGTGCCTTACGGTGCTGGATCCCACTTGGCAAAGCTCCTGCTGCAATAACTGCTGGAATTCGATTGCTTCCTTCATCACACCCGGGGTTCTGGGAGCGCAGAGCTGCTCTGGGGGCTGCCCTGAAGGAGCCTCAGCCCAGCACGTGCTAAAGAAGGCACCAATTTGGAGCTGGGTTTTCCCAGCACCATCTCACAATCCCAGGAGCTGGGAGCTGATTCCAGCACGGCTCTCACTGGGATTTTTCATCCCACGCTGAAATCCCTGGGAACAGCAGAGCTCTGCTTGCCACTGAAAGTCCAGGTGCATCCATGGGGCTGAATCTCATTTCACTTTCCTCACCAGAGCTAAAATCCCTTTGCTGGCCGTAAGTAAATAAATAAACAAACTCAGGAGTTCAAGTATGTGTGGCATCCTGCTTTCCCCGAGCAGGCAGTGTAAGCAAACAAAACAGCCTTTTCCCCCCCTCCTGCTGCAGAACTTTGCCAATTGATACTGGAGTAGGAATATTAACACATGCCCGCTCCAAAATGTGATACCCTTTGGGGTCTTGGAGATGAGCTCCTCTGAAGTGCTTTTTCTTCGGCTGCCTGACAAGGTTTTTGGCTCCACTTCAGTCTGGTAAGGAGACAGCTGCTCAACTTCTGACACAAATGAAGAAAATTGATGAGATGCCATCTCCAAAATTCCCTTTTTCCTGGCAGGCACTTCTAGGCTGAGTGCTAGGAGTCACTCAAAGGTTTGGGATTTTTATTTTTTTTTTTAAACCTTAGTTAGGGCAGGATTTTGGGTTTGATTTGTTGGCTGGGCTGTTTCTAATGATGCTCAACAAATGCATAGAAACTGAATATTTGGGAACATGAACAAGGATCACAGAATTTACACTTCCACTTCCACAGCTTGTTTGCTGCAGTGCACTTAATTGTATCCTTGGGTTTGCATAATTCTGAGCAATTTATTTATCTGTGTTTGTTGTGGAAATGCAGGTGACAGAATCTCCTGGGGGCTCTGTAAGGAGGGATCATCTTGGGGTAGTTCTGTGGGGCTGTGTTTTCCCAGGATGTTTCTTTTAGGAGAGCAGAGTTGTGGTTGTGTGACCAGGAGGATTAATATCAGTAGCTCCCAGAATTTATGTGCCCTCTGTGAAATTCTTCTGTTCCTCTTTCCAGTGGGAGAGCCTGGAGATGCTCTCAGGATTTTAAAGGCCACTCATTAAACATTAAATTATGTTTATTTTTCAGCTGAGCACAAAGGAAACTCCTCTCATTGTGCTTCACTGTCATGGTTTTCCTGCTCCTAAGGGTAACAAAAACTACATTTTCCATATTCCTCTTGAACTATTTCCTCAGAATTTCATCTACAAAAGACCTCAGCTGTGTAAACTGCACCTTCAGTCCTGTCTGGCTAAAAAAAACCATTAAATTTCTTGCATTGCTACCCTGTTACAATAGAAACAAACCCCTGTGCTAGTCCAGCTTTAGACTTTATGTCACTTCATGATTATCTTTATTGTGGCAAAGGCTTTGGGTTTGACACACGGTTTGCTGTTCCTTTTTAAACCTCCCTGGAAAAGCAGCCATGGAAAGCTCTGAATAATGCACATGACATATGCTGCCTGTCTCTCAGAGGGAACTGAAGAACCTGACAGCAATTTGCATTTTTGGAGCTGCAGAAGAGACACAGGAAACTTTAGGCAGGAGTTTTTGGGACTCTGAGGTCAAACCAAAAAGAGGAGCTCAGAGAGGATCCGGCAGAGATGGGAATTGGATGGAAAACAGAGGATGGAGCCCAGAGCTGGCCTGAAATGAAATATAACCCAGTTGATGTCACTGTAAGTTCATAAAGACATCGTTTTCTTTGGGATGGTAAAACTTGGGTCCCATCTGGCAAACTTAGAGGAACAGGCACAGGATCTCCTGGCTGTCCATGCAGGGAAATGCTGAGAAAGGTGGGGCTGTTGACTTCTCATGGCAGTGAATGATGGCTCGGTGCTCACCTGAGCTCTGTTTTCTCTCTTAGAGGTGGAATTATTAATTAGCATCAGTTTTCATTGCTCTCTGCTGTTGTTACTTAGCATTCCCTGAGACCCTGTGGGAGATGAGTGGTTCCTTTGCAGTAGCTGGAAATACAACACAAGAGGTAAAAATGCCTTGGTTGTTTAAAGTAGGTAAAAAAGCCTTAACCACATTTCATGGAATCATGGACTGGTTTGGGTTGGAAAGGACCTTAAAGTCCACCCAATTCCACCCCCTGCCATGGGCAGGGACAGCTTCCACCATCCCAGGGTGCTCCAAGCCCCATCCAACCTGACCTTGGACACTCCAGAGATCCAGGGGCAGCCCCAGCTGCTCTGAGCACCCTGTGCCAGTCCCTCCCCACCCTCCCAGCCAGGAATTCCCAATTCCCAATATCAAATTCTGTATTCAAGCCTGGCTGTTACTAATCCAGTACTTTGTAGTGTAACAACACACTCTGAGGAGCATCTCTGAGAAAAAAAAAAAGATTAAATAACAAATTAAGTGAGGTTTGTTTTTTTTTTTTTTCTTAATGAACAAAATTAATTTACAAGAATCAAATACTGCACCCCCAAACCGCATTTTCACTTCCATTCTTCATTGCAAACCAGTGACAGGAACAATCACAAATTCCACTTTTCTGAGGAGTTTTTGGGTGAATTCTTCAGTCAGCTCATGGAATGGCATTTGGAGGTGGCTGCTCTGTGACAGGAGGGGCTGTGGGGACACTGCTGTCCCTCCCTGCCCCACCCCAACGCCACCAACTTTGCATCCATTAGTGACTGACATGGGATATTCTTGGATTGTATTAACTGGGAGCCAGTTTTGACGTTTTCATCTCCAACAAGTCCATTTTTGTTGTTGTTGTTGCTGTTGTTGTTGTGAGGATCTGCTTTTTGTCTGCCTGAGCTCTCCCAGAGCGGAGGGTTTGGTTTGGAGCTCGTGCAGGTGGGAGCACAGGGCTCGTGCTGCAGAATTTACCTTTTTTAAAATACTACCCCAGCTCCTTTGTCTCTTGGCAACTGCAAAAATAACTCCATCAAGAATAAACCTGCAAACAAGGGCGAAAAAGCAGAACTGTGTGAAGACATGAAATACTCTCGTTTAAATAGTGCTAGAAAGCTATTTCCTCCCCCTGTACCCTTCCAAGGCTGGAATGATGTGCTCTGATTCTTAAACACAAATCCTGACTTGCATAAATTCAGAGATTTCATCTGTGCAGAGCTGCAAATTGCTGGGATAGTAATACCTGGATATTTTATGGCACATCCTTAAGTCAATAGGCAAAAGGGTTCCGAATAAAAGCCTTAAAATTACCTTATGAATTATTAACTCTTCCCTGTATTACCTTTGAATTATAAAAGCCTGGAAAAATAGGAAGGAGAATTGAAAACATCAATCTCAGGTTCTTTAAAAACGTAATACTGATCATTTGAGCAGTGTACAAATCTTTTATTAAAGATAAAGAGGAAGCCATACTTTTTTATTAACTCCAGGATACGTTCAATCCACATGATTAAAAATCTCATTACTAACTCAAGTCAGGGAAATGACTTATTGCTGAAACAAAATAGGAGGTGTTTTGCTGCCCAAAGCTGTATTTATGGTGAAAAAAGCCTCTCAATTTGTGTCTCCTTTCCTGGGTTAGGTATTTCTATGGGTGGATTGGGTTTTCCTGGGAATGATGGAGTTTCACTCCAGCCTGCAGCTGAAACACTACTACCTTAAGAGAGAAAGCCTGAAATAAAATTGTAGGTACCAGGAGATACATTTTTACTCTAGTAAATTCAGCTGGAACAAATGATTTTGTCTGATTAGGTAATAGAATGTGCAGGGGAAAAAAAAAAAAAATCAGGATTTTATACATAGTTACCATTCAAATGCAGCTAATTCTGTAATCCAAGTGCAGGTATTTTAGGGCTTCTTCATGTATAACATATACTAATATTTTCTGAGAACTGTAGTAGGGATATACTGTTCTAAAGGAGACCTTGAATCCACATTTTACAATGATAAAAAGATGATCAACCCAATGACATTTTTTCCCAGAAATACCATCCCACTTTGGGAAATAAGTCTACAGATCACAGGTAATATTTTTGTCCTGCTATACCTGAAGCAGTCAAATATTTTGTGTTGTGTTAGGCAGCTCTATGGGTGAATTGTACTCAATGTCTTAAACGTTGAATTACGCCCTGCACAAGTTCCAGGACTATTTATATTCCACCCTACAATGTAAAAGGGAGATAATACTGAATTTATTTACGTCACAGCAGCTGTGGAGAAACTGGGTTAGACACACTTGCATATAAAGACAAGACATTGAATGGTGCCATCAATTCCTGCAAGCCAGCAGAAATAGCTTTTCTCTTCCTGATAACCATTCCTGGATGGCTCCCAAGGCTGAGTGCGAGTTTTGCACATCCCACAGGAAGTTTGGATTCTCTCCTGCGCCGTGGGTGGAAAATGCCTGGTATTATGGTGACAGGTGCAATAGGTATTGAAACGTAAACCTTTCCCTGCTCCTGGGGAACATATTGCCAGTCCTGGGCTCTGCTCCATTGGGGTGTTTTGGGAGAAATTACAGATCTTGAGGTAGAGAAACAGTTCTGGAAATAGGTTGCCTTCAAAAAGGTTGGCAGCTTTTCAGCTGTTCAAAATGTTAGGAGTGAGGGAGATGGAGCTGGGAGGCTCGGGCAGCAGTGAAAGGGGCATCGTGGATTGGAAAGGTGAGGCAGAGATCTGGTGCTCAGGCATCGTGGTCACTCAAAACCACCATAAATGGGTGTGCTGGGCCTGGACTTTGTCTCCCTTGTTGTATTTCCCTCTGGATTCTGGGTTTGATGCACTGAGCAACTTTCACTCACTGACCTCAAAATTTCAGCCATTAAAATATAGCCAAGGTGTGAGAGTGTTTGCAGCTTCTTGATTTAAAACTCCGTCCCGATGATCTCAGCAGAGACCCGGTGTAAAACACTGTGCTTATGAGGTGGAAAAGTCCAGAGGGGGACTTTTCCCAGAGGTTAGGATGGAAAAGTTGTTTTCTAGTGAGAATTATGGAATGGTTTGGGTTGGAAGAGACCTTAGAGATCACCCAGTACCACCCCCTTCCGTGGGCAGGGACACCTTCCACTACCCCAGACTGCTCCACACCCTCTCCAGCCTGGCCTTGGACACTTCCAGGGATCCAGGGACACCCAGATATTCTCAGCTTCCAGAAAGACCTCACATTCCAGGGAGATGTCAGCAGGCACCTCGCTGTCAGCATGTCCCTCAGACTTTCTTCTCTGTGAAGTAAATGTTCTCTCCTCAGTAAATGTTCTCTGTGAATTCGCAGCCTGAAATCTCCTGTAAATGTGTCTCCAGCTTGAGAAGTTCTGGGATATCAGGAATTACAGGTGGGATTCATCTCCTGGCTGTGTTTGGCCTGTGCTAATTAAGCCATGTGACTGTGTTAGGAGGTGCAAAAGAAGAAAAATGCCCTCAAGCCATCTTATAAAAAATCTCCCTTAAATCTATCTCCAAAGTGGGCTTTGTTGTCACAGCTATGGCAGTTGAGGGAGGCTCCTCAAGAGAACAAGAACTTGTTTTCTCTGGGAAATATGCTTTTCTTTCTTTTTTTCCTCCTCTATTTGCACATGAGCGTTGTTTTGTTTTCAGTCCCATCTGGAAGGTTCAATCTCCCTCAGAAATCTCTCTGTCCTAGCTGTATAAAACAGCACCAAAGTAGGTGATAATGAACACGTCCAACATCTGATGGTGATTAACCAGGAGCAGCGCTCCAGATCCTGCTTCCTCCCTGGAGGAATTTCTCTCTGTAAATCCATTACATGCCAGTATCTGCTCAGCCTGAATCTTTCAGGATTTCTCCAGCTTTCAAAGGAGTGTTTTAGGTGGGGTTGGGAGTGTCCTGTCCATTTTTCTGTGCCTGGGGAGGCACCTTGGAGACCCCCAGCACCAATATTTTGCTTTATTGGGATGCTGCTGTTGGATGTCAGTGCTCACTAATGCAAACACAGGTTGGGCTATTCCCTGTGTCATGTTGAGAATAAAAAAAACCCATCATTTAGACAAGATGAATTTTAATAATATATGCTAATGTATATGATAAGTGGGATAACTTCTCAGTTTGGAGCTTATATGGATTTTGTTTTTCAGGAATATGCTTTGCAACTCACTTCCCAAATTCCTGCAACCTGGATTTCATCTGCCAGACCCTGATTTTCCTTTTCATAAATCCTTGGAGAGTTTGCATTTGTGATTTGGCTTGAGCTTAACTTTACTGTGCTGTAACTGCAATGTAAATTTATCGTGCAGGTTACTGGAAAATCCGATTTGGAAAATCTGAGGGAAAGACAATAGCTTGAAAAAGGAGTGGAAGAATCACAGAGCTGAATAGGCACCCAAATAGTCTAACAACTATCAAAGTGATAAGTTTGGATTAGGGTCTAATTTACAGCTTCTATATATTGTAACTTTTCCCGTGGAACACCAAGTCGATGTCAATGATTTGACATTGCTTTGAAAAAGTACAATTACAGTATATTCCACAGAAGAGTTTCGTTTCACAGGAGCCCTTTGTTAGACTTGGCAATAAATTTGACACAGCTTGGTTCAGAGATGAATATTGCACTTTTTCTCCCCAAACATCATTCAATAAGATGCTCGGAAGACAAAAAGCTCATCTATCAAAACAGAATTTAATTGTATTTATTTGTGTTCTTGTGCCTGCCTGTGTTTTATGTGGAGTGATTGGGAAGTAGGGAAAGTTTTCCAGGTCGAGGCTGGAATATGTGGCAGACCTGAAGAGGTGCCTCTCTGATAGGTGTGTGATAACTCAAGAAACACCACAAATACCCTAAAAACAGAGGTGTGAAGAAGAGCAGTGGTGTTGAAAGGGAATTAAAATGTGTATTTTTGTGAACGTCTGCGTCGTGGTGTGAGAACAGATCCCTTCAGATCTGGCCTCTTTGTGGGGAGTGCTGTGAGAAGGGCTCTTTGTTCAGCCTTTACCTGGTGGCTTCTCCAACATCCCTGTGGCTTTTTGGGCTGGGTTTGTGTCTTGGTATGAGCCCTGGGGCTACGGATGGTTCTTGCTTTCACCTCATCCCTTGCCAGCACAATTCCTTCCTGAAACCAGGGCTGGGAAAAGCAAAGGCAGAAATGGAAAACAGCAGATAATGTATATAAAATCCTATGTTATAGAGGGTCTTCCTGCGGTGTTCTTCACCCCAAATGGGGGACAGCATTCCCTTTCCTGGGGGACAGCCACAGGGAAATGTTCCCATTCTGTTGTATAAGTGAAATGTGGGGCCATGATGTGCCTTATCCTGACCAAAATAAGGGTTCTGTTTTCAAAAAACAATTAAATATGGAAATAAGGCCTCCTGTGGAGAGTTTAAGCAGATTAAGCAGGTATCTCCTGGTATTTCTTATGGAAAACTTTTCATCTTCAACTCCTCTGCTTTAGGTGAAGGCTAAACCTGCTCAAACCCACCACTGGTGATTATTGTGTAGGAAATACTCACATTTCTTCTTCCAAGCAGTGTTCTCAGGTAGTTTGTGGGTGTAAGGATTTGTGTAGTACTCCCAATTCTCCTGGCAGCACCTTTTCCCTCTCCAGTTTAATACTGGGAGTAGAAGAGTGATGAGAGCTGCATTTTATTTCCTATATTCTGGTGGTGAAAACCTCCTGGTTGTCAGGACATTCCCCACAGCTCTGGAGAACCCCTCTTGTGTGACATGGGACTGAACTGGCATAAAAGGGGGGGAAAAAAAGCCACAGGCACAAGACCATTCATGAAACCTCATTCTGGAGTGTTTTTCAGGCCCCTGAACACAGAACTTGGGTGATGCTGAGTTCCAGGTTCAGCCGGGAGAGGTGATGCTGTGCAATGTGGCAGCTGAGTTACCGTGCCTGGTCAGTCCTCCACTGTTCCCTGCCCCACTCCTGGGGATCCCACACCCTGCCTGACAGCAGGCATTTTGGGAATTCCAGGATTATCTGGTCCTTTTGGATTTACTGCCCTAAAAGTGATACCATATTTTGACAGATGGTGTCAGCTTCGCCACAGATCTAAGATGATCGCAAGAAGATACTGGCTTAAAAATGCAAATTTTGGGGACAAAACAGTGAAAACAAATAATAATAATCCCAGCTAACACTATCTTTATAATGAACTCTGCTTTTTTGCTTTTGTTTCCTATTTATTTCCCCACAGTTTTCAGCTCTTTGAGATTGGTGTCTAACTGGTTCTGAAGGACCTTTGCTGGGATGCTTCAGATCCTGACCTTGCCGTGATTTACTTTGGGAACGAGGTGATTCCTTCAAATTCCCTCTGTGGCATCGCTTTGGTGTAAAGGTGCTAAAGCAGCAGCTTAATGAGGTAATTATAATTAATATTACACAGGGGTTTAGAGCCCTCAGGCAGGAGTCTCAGCACCGTGGTCTAACTCGTGATTTAAGGGAACATCTTGAATACATTATTTACATCAGATATTAGACCTGCTGTGCCAGTGACTGCAAGCCAGGGGATTTATTAGCACTAGATCTATTTGGAAGAAATTCTGTGTTAATGAGCAAACCTACAAACTCAGTTTGGAAATAAATAGATGTTAATATCAGATAAATGATAGATGCGTTCAGCCTGGCTCCCGGGGAGATCGGGGCAAACGCTCTGCTGGAGATTTAATGTTAATTCAGGGATGTTTTAGGATACCATCCCCACTCTCATGACCCATTGGACTTCTGGAATCTCATTGCAGAGATCTTCTGGGTTTTGAGATATTTCAGCTCCTCTCATGTTTAGTGAAATACACTTGGCTCACTTCAAGTAGCTTCCAAAGCTTTAATCCTTTCTGTCCCTTGATGAATTAAACCATTTGTGCCTGGGAGATGGGGTGGGCACAGAGATCCTCAGGTGCAGCTCCCAGCTCAAATGGAGGTAATTGAGTCCAGCTGAAGAAATCTTCATTGTTGTGCAGGTCCCCAAATCTCTTTCTGTAGAAGGAGATACTGGTTTAATCCAATTTTAAATATCCATTTTTTTATCTTGAATGTCTATGAAATCCTTTGGATTTCCTGTTAATATTTGGTGTTATTTCTACTGACATTATGGATAGCTTTTGAGGTAAATCTAAGCAAGTTTTTATCTACAACTCCTGTCAGGTGGGGTCAGCCTCTTCTCTCGGGCAGCCAGTGATGGAACAAACAGGAATATTTTCACCAGGGAGGCCTGGGTTGGATATTAGGAAAAAAATCTTCACTGAAAGACTGTCTGGCATTGGAATGGGCTGCTTGGGGAAGTGGTGGAATCAGCATCCCTGGAAGTCTTAAAAAAATGTCTAGATGTGGCATTTGGTGAGTGATGTGGTTTGGTGGGACTGGGGGTGTTTGGTGAAACGTTGGACTGGGTGACCTTGGAGGTGTTTTCCAACCTGAATGATTCAGTGCTGTGATATCAAAATGGATCAACAAGTGGGATAACTGAAAGAAATATGGGAAAAGCCTGAATGTGGCAATGCTGAATCCTGATCCAGAAGATGCCCTTTTGTCTGCCACAAATGCCGCATGAGCTCCTTGTAAATTCTGGATCTGGAGCTTGTGTGATAACTTTCCCGTGGATTAAGGGTTCCAAAATTATAAGGGCTTGATTCTCCTGAAATGCTGGCACTTTGTGTTTTCTCTCTCTCCCTCCCATGGGCAGACATCTGCAGTTTTCCCTGGTGCTGTGAGGAGAGTGGACTGAGTGAAATGAGGCCCCATATTTTGCTGTGTTTGCTCTAAGAGTGAAAAATTCATGGTTCTGGGTATCATCAGTGTGCAAAACAGGACAGCCTGGGCTGTGGCTGAAACTCTCCTGACCCAGGAACTCGCCTGCTTGGCTCCTGGTCCTGAAAGCTGATGACAGCCAGCAGAAAAACTCCTTCCATAAGCACCTGCTCCCACCCCAGGGCTCTGCTAGAGGAGGACACGGGGACCTCCTCCTGCAGGTGAGGCACAGCTCACACAGTAAGGATATTTCCTCCAAGTGCTGCAGGTGGGCTGGCTGGAAAACAGAGTTCTGCTGAGGCTGGAAATTCCTTGATCTGTAAGTGTAGGTGGGTTTTTGTGAATTCAAAGTAGCTTAATTCCATAAAGGAGAAGGCAATTTGTGCATCATCTCAGTTCACCCCTGGTCCTCCGTGCACCTTACAGATCAGTAAATTTGGGGATGAATACTCTGTTCTCTCTGCTGGGAGGTAACACCAGACAGTCTTGGTAAAGATTTTGATGAATAACTTGTGTAAATACGATCCAGGTCAAAGCCATTTTCGCTCTGCTTCTGCTTAGCCCTTTAATTTATTATTATTATTTTTAAAAACCACATTTCTCACCAGCACATGGGGGAGTGCTGCCCACCGAGCTGCAGCCAAGCAGGATTGATGGTTTGCTTCCTACCCACCCCGGTTTAATTAGGCTGTTACTATTTCCTGCCCCTCATTACACCAGGGCTGCTCCCCGACACAGCACTGGAAACAAATTATTAGCAAAGCACAGAGGAATACAAGTTGCTAATTTGTTTTGGTCTCTGCTGGAAAATTGCAATTGTACATATTGCTTTTCAAAGTATTTTATGGGGCCTGACACAGAGCTTGGTTATCTAACTGTTGCCTTTCAGAGGAGCAAGCTTTGGCTGGATTATTAATTATGCATAACTATGTATGTATATTGTATTATAATATATATTATTATGATAATTAATTATAATTAATAATATTATTGTATTATTCATTTCTCTCTGGACAGGGAGAGGGGTTCAGGTGGATGCAGAGCAGGAAGGCTTTTGCATTCCATGACTTCACATGTGTCCCTGCAACCACGAGGGAAAACAGGGAAATTTTCAGCAGAGGTTAACCAGCACACGTTAAATTCCGGTGCTGAGAACACAAGTTGTGATTTTAGGGTGTGTCAGCTGGCTGAGTGAAACCTCAGGTCAGGGCAATGCAGCAAGACAGAATTCTGGCAGGGCTTTGTTTGCCAGGAGGAAAAAAAAAAAAAAATTACTGAAAACCAGGAAAAGAAATTA
Source organism: Poecile atricapillus (assembly GCF_030490865.1). Taxonomy (NCBI): domain Eukaryota; kingdom Metazoa; phylum Chordata; class Aves; order Passeriformes; family Paridae; genus Poecile; species Poecile atricapillus. The sequence continues at coordinate 2,559,623 of NC_081253.1, forward strand.
ATTCTGTTTGTGCCTTTCTGGTTTAGGATTTAGGAGTGGCAAGTGGAACAAATTCACAGCTGTGGGATGGGTTCAGGGTACTGGAGTAGAAGGAGCCACAGTCACAGGAGGGTGGCAAAGGCAGGGAAACAGCCAAGAGGAGACCCTGGTAAAAGACTTACACGACTCCCAGGTCCCTGAAACTGTTCATTAATTGAATTTACACCATTTTAAAATTCTCTGTTTTAAAGTTGACCTTTTTGTCATTAAATAGTGTGAAATATTGATAGTAGTGACCCAAAGTAGCTTGGTTTATCCTCATTACAAATGCACACTTCATTTATTAGCTGTGTGGGTCTTGGGGTACTTTCTGGGGGAGGAAGAAGGTTCATTCTGAATTAACATCAGCACTCTTCTCCCTCAATTCTCTGTTTCTATGCCATGAGGTTTTCGTGATGTTTGTTATTTTGTAAGGTTTGGGTCTCCCTAAATTTGAGGAAAAACTGCAGACAAAAACATCCAACGTGGCCTTGAATATTTCCAGGGATGGGCAATCCACACTTCTCTGGGAAGCCTCTTTTATTCTGTAGGAGATAACATTGATACTGGAATTTGGGTTTGAATGGGATTGTATTTCACATTGAGCAAAAATTCTGCTTTGGTGGGATACTTTTTATAGCCTGACAAAAACAAACCTGTGTGTGGAAGGTGGGCTGGGGAAAACTCAGTTCTTGAGCTAAAGAACCAAAGTTCTGGACCAGACCGTGACCTCCTTTGAGTGAGTATTGGCATAATTATTTCTGTGCTCTCCTGATGAGTCATGCAGGGGGAGCAGGATCTCAGATGCACTTTGAGATTCTCCAGCTTGAGATAAGGAGCAAAAACAGTGCAGGAATTTACAGGAAGGGAGTGGATGATGTTTAAACATTGCTCCATCCTTCCTAGAGTGTGTGAAATGACAGCTGAGATTAAAGCAGGTCATCTCTGGTGAGTGATTTCACAATATGCCAGTTCCTGTGACCCTGTAAGATGGGGAAAGTCAGCTGCTGGCACGAGGCTGAGGACAGAGGGTTTCGAAAGGACTTTGTTTGCACAGCACACCCGAGCGAGGACGTTCTTCGAGAGCCTCCGAGCTCGTGCTCTTTACAAAAAACCCCTTTTCTCCAGAAATGTCAGTGAGCCAAAGTGTGGTTTGAAGCTCTGGGGCTGGATCCCTTCCTGGTGTGTGTAGGACAGAGGGGAGCCAGCCCCACAGGCTGCAGGATTTCATCCCTGAGTGGTTGCTGGAACACTGCTCCTTCCTGTGACTTCTGTCCTGGATCGTTCTGGGGGAGCTGATTCCGGAGGGTTGTGGCCTCAGAGGGGACAGAAGAAATACAACCATTTCCTGCAGGGAAGGAATTCTTTCTGCGCTGTGACAGGTCAAATAATAGCAGCAACAACATTAATGACAGACCAAATTTACCTTTGCAGACCTTCCCACCTGTTTTTGTGTTAAAAAATTATGAGTAAGAAGTTTTCTGGTTCCTTGCCCAGGTGGATGTGGGACTGAGCTGTTTCCAACACCACTGGGTTTTTTTTTTGTTTTTTTTTTTTCCTCAGATGTGGAACATCCAAAAATGTTTCCCCTTTTGGAGGGGAACTTTGCATCTCAGAGGGCTTAAGGGGAGTTCTGTCAGCTGTTCTTGAAGCAATTAATAATAATTGATTCTTCCCTGTCAGGGTGGCGAGGCCCTGGCACAGGTTGCTCAGAAAAGCTGTGGCTGGAAGTGGCCAAGGCCAGGTTGGATGGGGCAGGGAACAACCTGGGATAGTTGGGATGGAATGCAGACACATGGGAGGTGATTTGGAATGAGAGGATCTGCGAGGTCTCATCCAACCTGACCCATCTGTGATTCTGATCCGTGTTTCTCATTACAGCACCTCAGCCACGAGCAGGGCACTCCAGGGACCCCAGTGACCTCTCCTCCCTTGTGAAAGCTCCTTTGCCCTGGAAATGCCTCAGGGACTTCCTTTGTCCCACTAAGTGCTTTAGTAACCAGGAAATGTCCAGAGTCAGTCACAAATAAATGGGTTTATTTTTTTGGTTTTAGAACAGCATCACCTCCCAGAAACTTTGTGAACAAACTCAGAAGTTACTGTGTTCTAGATCTGCAGTCATGGCAAACAATAGCATTAGGGGGGAAAAAATAGCAGAAGGGATACATTTTTCATTTTAAATTATACCCAGCTTTCTTAAAGCAAATTAAATTGCACTTAACCAAAGAATACAGATAACAGTATTAAGCACAATAGAACATTTTAATTACTAAGAAAAACAAATGTCCGTGTCTGTAGCTGTAATTAAGGGCGAGCCATATTTGCTGTGCATTAGTGTGACTTGTATGTCTGAGATACAGTAATTGCCCCAATCCATCAGGGGCTTCATCCTCGACATCCTGGGCATGGAGAGGCTGCATGGGAAGGCAGGAATGGGATGAGGCTGTTTGATGGGCTGTCTGAGCAGTGATGGGGCAGAGCTGCTGTTGGTTTTCAGCACAGCCCAGCCTGGGAATTCCAGCTGTGCTCCAGGCAGCTGTCCTGGGAGCCCTGAGCAGTGTTTGCTGTGGGGGATCAGGGGTGTGGAGGCTCAGGAGGTGTTGTGAGCATGGGAGACAAAGCAGTGCCTTGCTGGAACTCTCTGTCCTCCCAGTCACAGGAGGGGGTTTGGGAAAGAGGCGACAAAGGATTGGAAATGGCTTCAAGTTAAACCAGCAAAAGCTTAGGTTGGATATTTGGGAAAATCCCTCCATGGAAAGGGCTCTCCAGCCCCAGCACAGCTGCCCAGGGCTGCAGTGGAGTCCCCATCCCTGGAGAGGTTTCAAAGCCACGTGGATGTGGCCCTTGGGGACATGGGGCAGTGGTGGCCTGGGCAGTGCTGGGAATGGTTGGACTCAATTTTAAAGGTCTTTTCTAACCTTGATGATTTGGTGATTCTGGGATTAATTAATAGTCCCTGGATAAACAGGGACTTTAGGGTGGAGAAGGTGCAGAGGGAAACCTGCAGGAATGAATAGGAAGGGCCTAAGAAGGAAGAGGCCAACCAAATTTCCCAGATTTAGTCCTTGCTCTGTTGTCTCCTCTCATCCAGGATGCCCAACGACAGTAAATCCTCAGATATGGAAAGGGCTGGAAAGAGAAAAGAAACAATTTTTTTCTCCATGTCCCTTGTGATAGAACATGAGTAATGACAGCAAAAAATCACAGCAGGGAAGAGTTGGTCAAACATGAGAGAAGGGTTTTTAATATTGAGGTAGTTAATTACTGGAATTAATCCCCTCTGGAGACTGTGAAAAGTTCTTCTGTGGAGTTCTCAGGGCAAACCTTCTTCAGGTTTTATTTCAGGAAACCTTCCTGAGGAGCACCATGGTGGAACTTTTACATCCTTGGATGAGGTGGACGCACCTTGGAATCTCTGGCCACCTCATCCAGATGGACTCCAGGGTGGACAAATCCCACTGTTTGGGGAGGTTTGTGGGAGGCAGAAATCCATCATGGGATGTTTCTCCTGGTCAGGCAGTGGAACTGCTGGAATGGGCTCATAAGTGGCCTCTCAAAGGGAAACAAATCCAGGGAGGAAATGATTCCTGGAGGTGTAACCAGCTCCCAGTCTTTTCTAGGATTGAAAATATGTGTGGTGAGCTAGTACAGACTTAGAATCCCAGACTGGTTTGGGTTGGAAAGGAGCTCCAAGCTCATCCAGCTCCAGCCCTGCCATGGGCAGGGACACTTCCACTGCCCTGTCCAGCCTGGCCTGGACCAATCATCTTGAATAAATTTCAGTTTTCCTCTGGCTGGAGCGGGCAGTGATGATGTTTTGTCCACAAACCCCATGAAAATGTAGGGAACAACCTGTTCTGGGATTGTAACTTTGCCCTGGTTTGGGGCAGCAGGTGGGAAGAGAGAAGAGACATTTCTTACCCTGCAGATCTGCTCCTCCTGCTGAGGCCTTTCAAAAAAGTGGGAGAGCTTTGGTAGGAAAACTGCTGGCTAATGGTTAATTCCTGGGGCTGAATGCACATTCCAGAGATGCCATTGCTGATGTATTTAAGCAATAAAATCCAAATGGTGATTGCAGCAGTCCTGGTGCCCTGTCACACTGCCCAAGGTGAGGAATGAGTGACTTCAGTGATTGGGGAGCTCTAAATCCACTGCCTGCTCTAAGGAGATGGACTTGGAGCTGAAAAATCAGAAAAAATAAAAGTAAAACAGGTAGAAATGTTAGTTTACTGAGAGTCACTGGCAGAAATAAGATTTACTTGGCAGCCAGTAAGAAAACAATGTTTATGCAGAAGTGGCAGCAAGATTTGTGTTGCAGGAACAATAAATTATAGTTATTATATAACCAACTGATATATTTGATCACTTAAAGCTGCATTATCTACCTAAGCAATGCTGTGCATGAAGTTGTGTGTTGGATTTGGAGGACTTTCACATGTGAAGCTCCTAAATGAGGTTAAAATAACCATAAAATCTCAGACCTGTGTTAATCCAGATGTGTTCTGTGCAAGCCCTCCAAAACAACAAAAAAATATTTTTACTTTTCCTTTGGGCCATTAAAAATGACAATTCTAGGGTCCCTGATAGTTTTAAAGAATGAAAATCCAAGAAGGTTTCATATCCACCAAAGGCCAGATTTAGTGGTAAAAAAAAAATCCTATTTTACGTGGGAGAAACATAAAGGGAGTAAGGAAAAGCCTTGCATGTGAGAGTGATCAAATAGTTCATAAAATCATGGAATTACAGAGTGGTTGGGAATGGGAGGGACCTTAAAGATCATCCAGGGGAGGAGGCTCAACTCCCCATGGGATTTGCTCCCAAAGCCTCCCTTCAGGAGTGGAGAATGTCTCCTGGTGCTCCAGCTGGGTTAAGCATCATTCCCTGGTGCACATACCCCGATTTGCTTTTATTTTCACTGCCTCTCTGCTTTCATTTTGAAACTTCTTGATTTTCCTGAGCTCAAAGAGAGCTGGCAGCTGTCTTGGGACATCACCCTGAGCCATGGAAATCTGGATGATTCATTTGCCTCCAAAGAGAGAGCTCAAAGCTTGAAACCCTTTTCAGACGCAGTAAAAGAGGTGGATTAGGGGGAATCTTGGTTTCCATCTCCCAGAGAGATGCCAAATTCCCTTCTCCACTCCTGTGGCTCTTATGCCGCTCTCCAGCGTTGTGCATTAAAACATGACTGATGTTTGTCATGTGTGACTTGTCCTTTTGGGCCTCTCTGGAGGCACAGATATGTGCATTGTTTTGACTGGCTCTTCTGGGGCTTTTTAATCCAAATCTGTTTCGCTGTGGCTGTTGGAGGTGGCACGTAAGACAGCGTGGGGCAGAGTGGGATTTGGCCTGGAGAGTGCTTTGCTTCCAGAGGGAGTTTATTCCAGGCTGGGGTTAATTCCCAAATGAAGTTATTTTACAAAAGGAATCTGTCTTTGCTGTGGAAGGAGGCCATGGGTTTATGGCCAGTGGTGGGGCCAGAGCAAGGAGGTGCTGAGAGCATTTGGTGGATTTTTACTCCAGACTGGAATATCTACCTGGGGCCATGGGAGAACACCCAGTGCCAGGGCACCAAGGATATTCCTGGGATATGTCTTTCAGTTTTCTTCTGAAAAGAAGAATTCTAAAATTCCAGAATGGTTTGGGATGTCCCATGAGCAGGGACACCTTCCACCATCCCAGGCTGCTCCAATCCCCATCCAGCCCAGCCTTGGATGCTTCAGGGATTCAGGGGCAGCCACAGCTTCTCTGGGCACCCTGTACCAGCCCCTCTCCACCCTCCCAGCCAGGAACTCCTTCCCAATATCCCACCCAAATCTCCCTTTTTCCAGTGGGAAGTAATTCCCTGGGTCCTGTCCCTCCATCCCTTGTCCCCAGTCCCTCTCCAGCTCTCCTGGAGCCCCTCCAGGCCCTGCAAGGGGCTCTGAGCTCTCCCTGGATCCTTCCCTTCTCCAGGGGAACATTCCCAGCTCTCCCTGGATCCTTCCCTTCTCCAGGGGAACATTCCCAGCTCTCCCTGGATCCTTCCCTTCTCCAGGGGAACATTCCCAGCTCTCCCTGGATCCTTCCCTTCTCCAGGGGAACATTCCCAGCTCTCCCAGCACTTCCTCATAGGAAAAGATGCAGAAATCCATTCCCACAGTGGGAAGCAGAGCTCAGGGAATCAGGAAAGACTCTTCAAAGCTCCTCTCCTGGTGACTAAGCCCAGAGTGTGGCTGTACCCCCAAAAACGCTGTTGATCAGAGAAAGGAAATGAAAAGGAAAAATTAAAGCTGCTCATCAGGTGTGTAATCCCTGTACAAAAAGGTGTCACTAACACTGAGAATATTTTTTTTTTTTTTTGGCACTTCTACTCCTGCTAGTTTATTACCTTGCTAATGAGAGCACCACTACCACCAGACTTTCTGTATCCCATCTCTTGTTCCCTGGTTAATTTACTGCCCCTGACCTCTCTCTGCGACTCTCACCAGCCACAGGATGCCTTAATGTGCCTCCTGTGCACATCATTTCTGTGAGTTCAGCATGTCTCTAATAATCAGGCCCCATAATTTGGTTTGCTCCATTCATTGATTGCCCCAAATATGATTTTGCAAGGCGAAGCTCCCCGAGTCATAACTACAAAAATGACAGGCAGTACTTTTTGTAATCTCCATATTTGACGCATGAAAGAAGGCTAAATTCCTGTTTGAATAAACAACATAATAAGGTTATTGAGAATAAGACCATTACTATATAAAATTATGTCTAAGTGGCAGATATAATTAACATTGGATTGTAATTACACTAATTACAAGTCACATTAAGATACTCCAGTAATGACAAAGTGAGCACCCTATAATTGAATGGAATAAGCAGGGAAACATGCTGCTCACACTAATTACCTAAATGAGCTAATATGTCTTCGGAGTGACAGTCATGCTCAGTGTTATTACATAGGCAAGACAATTTTGTAAGTTAAAAAAAAAATCTAATTTCCTTCCTTCCTTCTCTTCAGGACCCATTTCAAATCATCAGCAGCTTCAGAATTTCTCTCTTGAGCCAAAAATAGAGAGATCCCACAGTTCAGGCCTTTGCTAATTTTCTTTGACAAAGGACAATTTTCAGGGTTATGCTGCAATTTTTGACGCGTTCCTGCTGCTTCCAAAGTAAAACTGGGCTTGTCCTGGGTTTCTTGGTGGGCTCCTTTGGCAAAGTTGATCTACTGTGATTTTATTTTTTTTTTATTTTTTTTTTTATTTTTCACTTGTCTAAATTTGAAGCAAACAAAATAATGTAACTTAAGCTCAGCGTGCTCTACAACATAAAACGGACTTATTTTGTTGGCTCCAGAGTAACAAATATGGCTTAGAACAGTCTGGCTCCAGTTGTGCCCTTGAGAGTGGTAAAATTTGAATTATTCAAGGCAATTAGTGAGAGCATTGCAGTGGAACTCAAATTTCAGCTCAAGCTTCTAAGAATAAAAACTAATATAGGGATAGGAATTCTCCATATTGTGGAAAAAATGCACATTACTTTTCCTTTAAACACCTCCAGCTGCCGGGAGGAAAAACAACCTAACAGACAATTTAACAATCAGAAATAGTTCTCTAAGAATTAACAAACACGAGCCAGTGCACTTCATCAGACTGTCTGGGCTTCAAACTTATCTGAAGGGTGGATGATAATGATTTTTGCTTCATGGGTGGCTTGATTCTCGAGGGCCCAGCGATTCCCCTTCTTTTGGTGATAGCCAAAAATCCCCAAGCATATGGTTCCCGAGCCATATTTCTGCCTGTTGTTGTTTATTTTTATCCCGGGGCGTAGGAGGTTCACTCGCAGAGCACTTGGGTGCCAGCACTTTGATGAACTCTTTTCCTGTCACCAGGAACGCCGTGGCTTTTTGGGAAGCATCTGACAGAGGATGAGGAGGCAGCTGAGTGGGAGGGTGTCCTCAAATGTAAAGAGACGTCAAAGCTGCTGATGAAAAATGCGATGTAGGGGTGTCTGGAAGGCACATCCTCCCCTGCTGGGAGCAGAGAGGGGGGGAAAAATAAGAGATAGAGCCTCAGGAGTTTAGGTCAGGGAAAAAAAATAAAAATAAAGAAGACCTGGCAAGGAAATTAGGTGATTTGTGGTTTAAAAAAGGATGGATTTGTGGTTCTGAGTTTAAGATTTGCTGTGGGCCTGTCCTTGGAAGGTTCTTTGGAAGAGCTGAAGGAATTCCAAGGGAGGGGAGAGGATGGAGGGAATCTGGAAGAGAGAGGAAAGGGATGTCAGAGAGAGATGGCAAAACAGCACCAGAGAAATCTGAAAAAAAGGAGGTAGAAGAAGATAAAATAGCAAAAAAAAATAGCAAAAAAAATAGCAAAAAGGGGGAAAATTATAGAAAAAGAGGAAGGGCAATGGGGGGAGCATCAGTGGTAGCTTCAGACATTTTTAAGATGACAGAGAACAACTACAGGTTTGTACTACTGAGGGAAGGGAGAGGAGAGCAAAATGTTAAGGGAATGTGCAAGGAAGAAAGAAAAGAGGGATCATGAGGAGGATTAGAAGTGGGACTCTTCAGGAGTCAGCCACTGAAGGAATGGGATTGTGTGAGAAGAAAAAGTAAAATCTCTCTTAGTCTTGGCTTTAGAGAGACTGCACAGAATTAGTTCATCTCCAGACAAGCCTTCTAGAGAGTGAAAGTTTGATTTGGCTCACAGAAAGTCCCCAGTTCCAACCACCCTTTGCTACCCTTGCAGGTTTTAAAAGGAAAGAAATTATAAACTCCAAAGTCTGCCCAAAATCTTTCATCTGGACTCCACCTGGGTCCTTATTCCTTCTCACACAGATCCATGCAGGGACTTGGTGAATTATAAAAAACAACAAAATCCTTCCTTGGAAGAGATGGAAATGTCAAATTTGGCATGGCATTAGCAATCCCCTTATCTATGATAACACAGGAAAAAAGAAATAAATTGCTGCCTGAATTTATCCCAGCAGCTAGGTTGGTTCATTAATCTCTACCCTGATGTAAGTACGTGTTTTACAACTGTCTAGGAAAGTGTCATCGCTCGTATTAACAAATAAATGAAAAAACGTTGCTAAAATGTAAAAGTACATTAAAAAAAGACCTCCAGTAACCAAAGTTTTTTTTTTTTTTTGATTGAAAGCATTTATCCAGAAAAAGTTACCTGAGAATTTGAATTCCAGAGAAAATGGTGATTTAAATTCAGAAGACCATCAAATGAATAATTTTAACAGATTCTCAGCTCTTCTTAAACAGATGACTGTGTGTTTGCAACTGAATGTTTGATAAATGAAAAGAGACGAAATGTTCTACTTTTCAGCACATTTTTACCCACAGCTGGTGCACAGACTGAGACTCAGTGTATGTTGCTTTAGCCGTGATTTTTCAACTCGAGGTTTACTATATTTAGCTCCACGTATATTTAGAACTGATGGAAGCAAATTTCGTTAACTTTGGGAAATGGTGCTGAGCTGGACTTTGGTCCAGCTGAAAAATATCAGGGTTGCTCCTTGATTTCATGATGCTGGGAATTACCAGCTCCAGGGATCCCATCTGAACACTGTGAGAGGTTTCCGTGCATTTGCACCAGGAATGTGGCTGTTTACTGGGATCACGCGTGTTTGAGGAATATTGTACTCATCTGGGAAAAATAAGGATACCTAGGGATTTGCTGAAGCATTTTCAATAACAGTTAACGTGTGAGAAGGTGTTTAAATTGGCAGAAAGTTCGGGTATATTTTTTTCTAAAGGCCTATTTGCCTGAATGGTGTGATAATAAAAAGCCGTTCCGTATTCCCACTCCTGCCCAGGAGGTGTGGCCGTGCTCACACTCCTGCCCAAACATTCCATGAGGAATTCCCAGCACTCTTCATTCCATGTGGATGCTTTAGACATTCCTTGGTGAACACATCCTTAACTCTCACAGCCATAATTTACCAGCACATCCTGCTGATAACTTTGGGGCTGGGCAGAAGTTTTTCCAAAAATATGGGATAAAATTTAAGTGTTCCAAAAATGAGTAAAGACTCAAAAAACGGGCGGAATTTTGTGCTATGGTTTAGTTGACAAGGTGGTATCCAGTTGAAGGTTGGACATGACCTTGGAGACCTTTCCCAACCTCAATGATTGTTAGATTTCCATGTACTGCTTGTGTTCTACCACCGATATCAATATTGTTAACTTCTCTGAGTTTGTTAAATGCTGTGCAAGTTCCAGTTTAGGAAAATGTTATGATAAAGCTGTTGAATGAAAATGCAATTTGAGTGATTATAAAATAACCAGCTTGAGGCTCTCACTATGTTAATGGAAACACCAAAGTTAATTTAGTTGTTATTTAGAACAGCAATTCATTCGGATCAGCAAAAACACAATTCCCAGCCACTCCAGATAAATAACAATCAGGAAAAAAAAGGAGTGATTTATTCCAATTCAATTTTCTCAGCACCAGGCTGCTGCAGTGAGGAGGGGAAATTGCAGGCTTGGTAGCACAGCAAAGGTTGGAATATCTCCCTGGGTTCTATCAGCACTTGCTGCAGGTTCCTGCCTTTCTTCTCCCAGGGAACAAGGGACAGGAGAGGAAACAGCCTCAGGCTGCTCCAGGAGAGGTTCAGGTTGGATCCTGGGGACAATTTCTCCACAGAAGGAGTGGTTAAACACTGGCACAGGGTTCATGGGGCACTGTGACATCGGTTGATGCTTGCACTTAATGATCTTCAAGGCCTTTTCCAACCTCAGTGATTCCATAACTCCGTGATTCTGTGGCACTCCTCAGGGATCTCAGCCTGGGCAAACCCTTGTTGTGCTGAAGGTGTGAATTAACGTGGCGGTGATTTGCATATGAATTTATTGGGCAACACCAATAATAATCCTCTGGGTTTACTCAGGAATGGAATCCCTCCAGTGAATCGCTTCTTTCACACAGTATTTACGGTTTGTAAGGAATATGATATCCAAGGGAGGATCAGACTTCCCTGCTCAGCCTGGAAAAGGAGAGACGTGAGAGTGAGGGACTGGGGGATCGTGTTTGCTTAGGAGGACAGACAGACTTTGGCCATACAAAGCCAACCCAAATCCTTCAGAAGCCCAGCTTTTGTTCAGACTTTCATTAGAGAAGGTGGTGACTCCCTAAAGCTCTGTGGGATGATAAAAATGTGCAGAAGTGGAAGGGGTCTGGACAGGCCTGTTAGCACTGAGACGTTTTAGTCCCTTTTTGGGGCTACTGAGCCTGGAATTCTGTGTTCCTTGGCCAAAGAGGAGTTTAATACTGCCTTGCTGATGGACGTGTGGTCCTGGGAGAGGTGCAGATCTCCTGGAATTCCAGCTGCCTCCCAGCCAGCAGGATTGTCCATCAGCACTCCCCAGCACCAGCTTGGGATTCATGGAAAAAGAGGAGAGGGAAGGCTGAATTTGGTCAGAGCCCGCTGAGAAGCAGCGGTAATTGATGTGTCGCCATCCTTTGCGAGCCACTGTTTATTCTGAATAAATCCCACCCAGGTTTTAGGGTAAGCAGAGAGGATCCATCTGCTGATTTCACATCTCGTGGGCTATGAAAGGGACTCAACTGACAACTTTTATTGCTCTGTTGTCTCAAAATCTGAAAGCATTAAAAGTTTTTCATTAGGGGGGAAATACTGATCAGGAAACAGCCCAGACTAAGAATCTATATGAAGAGCAATTACTGCCCAGTTTGGTGATGGATTGAGTACCAGCCCAATTTAGTAATTTTACATTTTATAAAAATAAATGGCTGTGTGATTAAAGCATCAAGTGTTGTGTCTCAGGCTTACAGGAAGCAGGGACTGAATTAGTTCACTTAATACCCACCTGTCTTACCCAGGTCTCCCTTGAGGAGTTTGAAGCTTTTGTTCCAGGCTTGAACTTACATTTTGGTAAACTTGGATTAAAGAAAAAAAAAAAAAATCAGGCAGGAATTCTAATTCACAGATTCCTTCTCAATCTGGAAGCAAAAATAATCCCATTTCTCCATCCCCACTGCATACAATACTTGGTCTGATCAGTGCCACTTTTTTATTCCTGTAATTTATTCCCATGCTGATTTTTAAAAAAAAAAATATAAATTGACTGGGAATAAAAATATTCCCGGTGTGGTTTGTCTTTTAAAACTATTTAATGTAGAAATTCTGTAATGTTATAAAAGCTGCTGAAATGACTTCACTTTTTCACCCTATCTGTGTGTAATGAATCAGCAGAGGTACTAAAAGCAATTTGGAATGCAAGTATGGGCCCTGCCAAAATAAGAGATTAGGGAAAGTCTCTTACAGGAGTTAAAAGCATTCAATTGCCAAAACCAGCTCTACTTTTAATAAAAACAATTCATTTGCAGAAAATAAGAGAAAATTGGACAGGGTCTTTTAAAATTTTTTAAAAACTACAATCTTGCTTATTAGAACCAGTTATTAAAGTTTAGAAATTGCAAACTGAAAATAAATGAGATGACTCCTGCAGGTGAAAAGGGTATTTTGTGCCCTTTTTTGTATTTATTCCCTGGAACACAAATGCAACTTATCAGCCATCAGACCTGCAGTAAAGATGATGGCCAGGGTTTGAGCTTTTTTCTTATTCCTTTTTCTTATTTCTTTTTCTGGCGAAAATTACACATTTCAAGCCTTAAATTCATCTTGTCCATCCTTTCTTCTTTTTTCTTGGGAAAAAAAGTTTCCCTCTCTTGCCTTGGAGTTGGAGGACTCCAAGATTGTTCCAGGTAGTTGAGCCTGACAGGACAGAGATTTTATTGCATCTCTTCTTCATCTTCCTGAAGCTGGCTCTGATTGAGGACTTATTTTCTGGGAAATAACTTGAGGAATAAGTATTTAAGACACATCTTGTGTTTTAGTGATCCAAGACACAGGCGCAGCTCAAAACTTGAGTCACTTCACATTTACCATTTATTACTCTGCTGAAATTCCACAGAAGCCTGAAATTTCAGCAGGGCATTAATGCTGCTTCTTGTTTTTTCCTATTCCTTCCATTTTCCTCCTGGATTAAGGATGGAATTAAATCAACATAAAGCTTTGGCCAGTCTGCCTCTGGCTACTGGTCTGTTTTGCACACAGTGGCTTTGAAGCCACAATTGAGCAGTTTCAGGTATTTTAAACTTTTATTTAAAGGCACAGAATGGTGATGTGATGCAGCTGAGTTTTGCTTTCAGCTATGGAGTTTTTGAATAAAGTTCTGCCTTCTCTATTCCTGCTTTGGTAGATTTATGACTGAGGGATACAATTTTCCATGTTGACCATGAAGGAAATGTGTGGCTGGTGCCTTCCAGGCCATGGTTAGGGGCTTCTGGCTCTATAGAAAATTCAGTATTCAGCTGTTTCTGGCTAATTTCTTCTCAATTCCCAAAATTCTTCCTTGCTGACAGTTTAAAAACTTGCTTTCTGTAATTTATGTCATCACTGAGGCTTGTGTCGGAAGAAATGTGTTTGGATTCCGAGCTAAATCCAGGAGCTGGATTTGTGTTACTAAACCAGGAATAACATTTGCATTGAATGAGGCTGGAGCTAACCTATTGTGGTTGTACTTGAGACCCTCAAAAAGCTGCAGGGGTAAATTTCAAAATTAAAGTACTTTTGGGGTGGAGACTGTTGAAAATGGCTCTATCAAAGATACCCAGCATTAGTTTAATGAAATGAGACCATAAATTATGTCTGTGGGAAGTGAAAACTCAGGAGTTCTGCTGCAGAAAATGGGACTGGCAGCATCTTCCTCACTGCCAGGTGATAAAGTTTCTTAATTACAGCCCCAGCTGGAACGAGAAGTCTTTGGGAATTGGACTGGGTTCATGCAAGCACTTATATTATCAGGAAATATAAATAGTTTATTTATTCATAGGGCAGCTACCAGCTTCTTGCTATGGTTGCTCGATGGACACTTGTGCCATCTCAGTCCACTCAGTTCCAAATTGTCTTTTTGTGCAAGAACTCGATGGCAAAAGCGCTGTAATTTAATTTAGCACAATGTCTTTAAAACAATGATGTTTGTTTTTTAAATGAATATTTTATATGTTGTGTTTAATTAAAATAAAAGTCTGCTACTGATCTAGGAGACGCAAAACAGACTCGAGTTCGTATTTATGAAGTGTAACAATATTGGCAAGAAACAACTTATCTTGTTTATGAGACATTCCTCCCATTACTGCTCCAGATTGCAGACGTTTTATTGCTGAGCTTTCCATGGTTTACAATTCAACAAATGGAGCGAAACTGTCAGCATGGAAATCAGGCTGTAAATGTAGGTTTGGAGGAGCTGGGTTTCTGAGGGGAGTATTTACAGATCACAAGTGTTTCCGGTACCGCCGGGAGCTTTCCTGGGTTTCAGTCCCTGTAAAGACAGAGCAGCCCTGGGGAGCACTCTGGGAATCGTGGAATGGTTCAGGTTGGAAAAGCCCTCTCAGACTATCCAGTCCAACCATTCCCAGCACTGCCAAGGCCACCGCTGCCCCGTGTCCCCAAGGGCCACATCCACGTGGTTTAATCCCTCCAGGGATGGGAGCTCCACCCCTGCCCTGGGCAGCTCTGCCAGGGATGGACAGCCCTTTCCATGAAGGAATTTTTCTGATGTCCACCTTGATTTTCCCTGGCCCAGCCTGAGGCCGTTCCTTCTCCTCCTGTCCCTGTTCCTGGGAGCAGAGCCCGACCCCCCCAGATGTCCCCTCCTGCCAGGGAGTTGTGCAGAGCCAGAAATTCCCCCTGATCCCCCTTTTCTCCAGCCTGAGCCCCTTTCCCATCTCCCTCAGCCCCTCCTCATCACACCTGAGCTCTTCCAAACACAGCAGGGAAAGAGGTGAATTTTTTGCTTTTATTTCCAACATGACATATTTGAACCTGGCCTCAGACACGCCCAGGGATCCAGGGGCAGCCACAGCTTCCCTGGGCACCCTGTGCCAGGGTCTCCTCACCCTCACAGAGAAGAATTCCTTGCCAAAATCCCACCAAGCCCTGCCCCCTGTCATTGTGAATTCATTCCCACTTGTCCTGTCATTCCATTCCTTTGCAAAAAGCCCCTCTCCAGCTCTTTTGTTGTCCCCCTTCAGGTACTGAAATATTTTGCTCTAATTAATGAAAGCACACCCAGATCAAAGTCCAACCCCAAACTTTTATCTTTTCCATGTGTAGCCGTGGAGTTGCACATCTTTCCAGGATCCTCATTAGCGTGGAGGATCTGTACCTCAATGATATTAATAATAGCACTGCCAGCTGAACGCTCTGCTGGGGAAGATGTAATTAATTAAAGCAAGGCCCCTGTGATGCCAGCAGATATTTCTCATTTTTCAGGTGAGAAAAGGCGAGGTGAGCAGTGGTGTGGGTGTGCCATGCTCGTACCAGAGGCACTGGGAAAACAGTGATGGAAATCCCTGGCATTGTCCTCCCAGCCAGGGAACACAGCACAAATTAATTCAAACTCTTGGTGATGAAACCGGTCAGTTCACCCCTCTTCAGGTGTAGATTTTCATGAGGAAATTGTTGTGTTCCTTCATATCCACATTTATCCAATGGGCACACAGAAAATAGGAACACAATTGCATAAATTCAGCTGCAAAGAGGCACAAACCCCTGAGCAGTTCTGATGCAGGACTTGTTTTTGAGACCTCCTGTCTCTCTTCCCTTCTCCGTTTCATCCTGAGCGTGTTCCCCGCTGCCAGATTTCTTCTGAGGTTTTACAGACGACTCCAAATCCAGAGATTCATTATCCTCTTACTCACTTTTTCACACAACAATATTTTGACCAGTTTAATCATCTGCATGGAGAGTGTGGAAGTCTTGGCAGCTACTTGGCATACTAAGATAGATTCCCAAAAAGACCAGATACGCTTCAGAAATGTTGGAGAAGGAAGAGAGGAGATGTAATTTGCTTATTAATCATGCAGGAGAACAGACAGAGGAATGTCTCTGCTCCTCACTTACTTCTCTCCCTCTCCTCAAATTCTTCCTTGTCTGAATATCCAAATCACTTTAGGATATAAATCCCTGCATTGTTGTTCCATGTGCAATTGGCTCCATGTGGTCTTTAGAAAAGCTAAATGAGTTCCTTTAATGTCATGCTTAGTTATTCTATGGATTATTTGTGGCTTCTAATAAAGTTATGTTGGTGCTCTTTCTAAATTTATATCATTTTAAGTCTGAGCAGTATTAGTTATGAGTGCATAAGTGATCGACAACTCTTTATCAAGATTCTTTTTTCTTCCCTTTTTCCTTGAAAAAATATTGAAGTGTGCCCTCAGGCACATTCTGTGACCTTTGTCTTCATTGGCCATTGGTCACTGATGCTCTTTTACCACTTCATGCTTTAAATTTCCAGTATTTTTGCTGAGATAAACAGGGCTGCTTTAGACAGTTGGATTCTTCAGGGTGGTAAATCCATGAGAAATCCAGGCTGTATTAGACAAAGTCAAATGCCTTTTCCGTGTGAAATGGGAGGCGGTGTGAAATAACACAGCATGCACAAAGCTACTATTATGTGTTCTCTGATGTCTACACAGACAGACAAGTATCAGTGCAGAAAGTGATTATTCCAACATATTTCGAATCCATATGTTTATTCCTCCTTCCTCACAAGATGGCAGCTTGCGTGGAATGAAAAAAAAAAGAAAAAGTGCAATAGGCTCAGATCCGTCACAGTGTAAAAGCAGGAAGGTTCTGGAACAGGAGTGATCTTAATATTGGCTTGGATGGGACTGAACCTGCTCTTCTGGCTGTGGAAATCTTCAGGTTTGGGTGTTGCTGGTTTAGAGGAGCCCAGAGCGGATTCTGGAGTAGGGACTGACCAGTGGGTCATTGCATCCAGCTGGAAAATGGAAAGGAGTGAAGGAGACGAGGCATTTGCAATGACTGACAGCTGCTGTGTTATTCCTGTCTTTCCAAGGAGCTTCTTACTGAACCAGATAGAAAAGTGCAGAGCTCTGTGCTGGGATCTGCAGCCTGTCCTAGGCTGGGCTTCCTGGTGTCAGTCAGAGCAGATGGAATGGGGGAATCCAGCGGGGTTTGGACAAGCACGGAGAAAAGTCGGTTTGGTAGGGGCAGAAGAAACTCAGCCAATCATGAAATGGTTTGGGTTGAAGGGACCTTAAAGATCACCTAATTCCACCCCTGCCATGGGCAGGGACACCTCCCACTGTCCCAGGTTGCTCCAGGTCCCGTCCAGCCCAGCCTGGGGCAGTCCCAGGGTTATCTCAGTTCCAGTACTAACACATGACACACTGAAATCTCATTAATGACACTGCAAATGCCTCAAACAAACCCTGCACTCTGCTCCAAGGTTTGTGGGGCCACAGGGGGGATAAGAAGTTGTTCTTAGCTCTCCAGTCCTTTGGACATGCTGCTTGTTTGCTCTTCCAGTGGGAAGTTCTCCCCCAGACCAGCTCTTCTGGATTTAACAAACTTTAGCAAAGTGTAAGGGAGATTTTCAAAGCTCAGGTTTGCTGCAAGATTTTACAAAAGAAACAATTCAATCCCTGTTAATTTGTCAGAATTTCCTCTTTGATTATTTCTGAATATCCCACCTGGAATCCATCATTCAATTGCAATCCAAGATCCCTTCCCAGCTGCCAGTGAGAAAAATGTTACTTTAAATTCTGATAATTAGCTATGGCCTCCTAATTTTTTTTTTTTTTTTTCCGTGCAACTTTATCATTTATACTTCATTCCTCTCCTGTTTTGCTTTGTGGGCTTGGGGTTTTTTTCCCCTTTTCTCCGATAAAATTCAACATCTTTCCCTGCTTTCAGAAGTTTCTGGAATTTTTTGAGGTTCATGTTCCTCTGCAGATCATGCCACAGAAAACAATGATAATTATGTTAATCGTTACCTAAGCTTTGTATGCTCACATTTAGTGCTGTCACCTGCAGCTCCTTTGGAGCTGTTATTTATTCCCAGACCCAGGAGCACTGCAGGGTGCCTGGGTACATTTTGGATCTGAAGACCATTAAGTTTGTCAGTGGAAGCTTTTAGCTCTAATCTCAGCTTTGGATGGCTCAGGATGAAAAGGGAGGCTGGGGAGCTTTTCTTCCCTTCCCTCACTTCCACCACTTCTTGTGCCTTCACTAAATTTTCTCCCAGGCTTTATCCCAGGGCTTTTATCCCTTTCTGCTCCGTCTCCCACCTCACCTCTCCCCCCTGCTGATCCCACTTCTCCAGAGGATGAATTCTCCAGCCCCAGACCCCATTTCCACTGTCTGTCCTCTGCCTGTGCCTCCTGTCAGGGTGGTTTTTTGTGACATTAAAGGCATTGCAAGGACCTCTTTTAATTCCCAGTCCTGCGATCCATCTGAAGACGCCTCGCTTTTACATTGGCTGCTCCAAGTGCAGGAGCAAAAGATGCTTTTATGTAGGAAAGAACTGAGAAGAAAGGTCTCAAAAGCTGGGAAAGCTCTTCTGCTTCCCTGGCACATGGATTCACTTCCACTGAGTTCAGCTCAGACTTCTGGCAGCCCGTTAAGCTCAGTGTTACTGAGCTCAGTTCTACTACGCGTGTAATTATTTACTAAAAGTATTCTTTGTCTTGCTAAGTCGCGGATGCCGAGTTCCAATTCCATTTGCAGTCATGCTCCTGTATTTGTGGACATTCTACTGTACCTGGAGAACAGATAAATTCCTCAGGTAATTTTATTTTTGATTGATTTTCATGTTTCAGTAACATAAGTGGTCATCTATCCAAATACATGACCACAAAACTGCGTTTGAAGGTTGCAAATTCAACAGTTGCAAAGACAAAATACCTATTCAGGAAAAAAAACAAAAAAAACAAAACAAAAAAAAAAGCCTTGAAATGTCATTTTAAATGTTTGGGAAGAAGTAAAACTCGTCTCTGATGGGCTGTCCAGAATGATCCATGCTCAGGGTAATATGTGCATCTTTATGTGGGCAGGGATGAGTGCCACTGCTGCCCTTGACAGGGGCTGGAATGAGATGAGCTTCAAGGTCCATTCAACCCAGACCATTTGGGGATTCTGTGATCCCAAATGAAGATAATAATAAAAATAATAACAATAAACTGCTTTCTTCTGTCAGCAGCACTTGCACGTGTGTTGAAGGCACTCTAAGAGGCTGTCATGCTTTCTAATGACTGTAATTCATCATGGGAAGCCGTCAGTTTGGAAATAAAATATTGTTCTGTGGCATGGAGATTGATGGCCATGCCCTGTTTATTGATTGCACTATAAAAATGAAAAAAATGGGGGAAAAAAATTAATATTTTGAAAGCTGGTAGCACCAGGATAACTGATTTGAAATCTGCCATTTTCCTTTTTTTGCAGTTCTCTATAATGTGGCTGCAACATGGAAAGAGACAGAAAATATGGTGTTATTGTGCAAAAGCCAACTTCATATTATTTTCTTTCCATATGTTTTTCAGTGCATTAAATATTTAAAACTGTGTCATCACTCCTCAGAAATGAATATACCTGTCACTCACCCCTATTAGGCTTAGATTTTGAAGAGCCCTGGTTTCTGTAGTAAAACCTTTCTGAAATGAGAGCAGGGCTGATTGAACAAAGCACAGAGTAAGGCAGCTTGCTTTTTTAACCTAAATAATTTGGATGACGTCTGATTTTTCTCATTTCTACTTATTTATTTTGAATGGAGGGAAGCTGATTCCCGATTCTTGGAGGTCACAGTGTCTCTGGTGAGGGGAGAACCGGCCCTTAACTAAATAAAGACCTTGGACTTGGGACAGGTCAGCGAATCCCAGGATCACCGAGGTTGGAAAAGGCCTCGAGGGTCATCATGTCCAAGCTGTGCCCAATCCCCAGCTTGTCACCAGCCCTGAGCACTGAGTGCCACCTCCAGATTCTCCTTGGACACCTCCAGCAATAGGGACTCCCAAATTCCCAACACTTGACAGCCCTTTCCATGAAGAAATTCCTCCTGATGTCCAACCTGAACCTCCCCTGGCACAGCTCGAGGCCGTTTCCTGTAGGACAGGTCAGGAGAACCTCAATTCAAACAAAAATTAGGGTTGAGGGTGACAGCAATTGGAGTGGATGCTACAAAATGGACTAAGAGACCCATGGATGAATTTGGTCTCTCCTCTTCCCTATTTGGGAATAGCAACCGAGAAGGTTTTCCCATAAATCTGAGCCACAATAATTGTGGATCAAATCATGTGCATTCTGTACATTTCAGTGACTTCCAAATTCAGCAGTCTGGTTTGATTCCGAGTGGGGTAGCCATGGTTACATCCACCCCAAAGCCATCTCCACTCCGGAAAAAAATATATGACCTTAATGTCTTTTTGTGAAAGTAGGAAAGCACAGAGACATTTTCAAGTATCTGTATTTGTTAAATTCCAAATTGCCTTTCTAAAAATACAATTGTGAACTCTTTGGGAATTAGAAGGAAGACATCTATTTCAGAAGGCACATTTTGAAGCAATTTTAGGCTGAAGTGAGGCCCAAAATTCTGGCTTTTTGTTCTTCTCATGGAGACATAGGGAATGAAAATCCAGTGGCCATCGTTAGCTTCTGGTGATCAAAATAAAGAATATTTTGAGATCTTCTTTCACTTGAGCTGCTACTGATCTTAAAGAAACTCAGCATCTTTCTCCAGCTGCAAAGCCAAGGACCAAACTGTCTCATTAATTCCATCATATTTTGGGGAGCCAGTTAGTAGAGAATTAGTTTCAGGCTGTTCTAACCCTAATGGCAGACTCAGATGTGGTTTAGAGGTTTTTAATATTTTAATTCTTGCTTGCCTCCAAATTTGGAAATTATTAAACAGTTTAAGAATTAGGAACCAGGTCAGTGTCAGTGGTTTTCTGGAGAAGGAGGGGCTCAGGGGGAACCTAACTGATCTCTACAACCCTGACAGGAAGGTGGAGTAGGGTCAATCTTTTCTTTTGTGTCCCAAGTGAAGGGACATGAAAAAAGGGCTTTAAGTTTCACCAGGGCAGGTTGAGATCAGACATCAGGAAAACAAAAATTCCCTGTGGTCAGACACTGGAATAATTTTCCCAGGGAGGTGGTGGAGTCAGCACCTCTGGAAGTGTTCAAGAGGTGCCTGGATGTGTCCCTCGGGGACATGGTGCATCCCACCCACCCCATATTTATACAGGTATTGCTCTGCTGAGTTCCAAAAATATTTGAGTTAAAAATAAACAAATCCAACATGTCCAGTCAAGGATTTGTTCTAAGCACCACCCACGGCTCCCAGGGTTTTGTTCCATTTTAATTTTGTTTTCGCACTACAAAGAGAAGCCTTTGTTTGCACTCGGGAAGAGCACCTGTGGAATCTTTAAACATTTTCAGGCATGTTTGAAAAGCTCAGCCTCGTGGTAAAGATTTAATCTATCAAAGTGGTATAAATAATGTAGACATAGCCTAAGGTGTCACTTCTTCCCCTTGCAGGTTGGAAAAGAACAGAAGCATCACTCTGGTGCATTTTAAAATATTGCTCAGGCAGAGCAGTGACAGATCCTGGGCTGGCCCTGAATTATGGGTGTCTGTTTATTACTGATTATTTATAAGGGTGAAAAACCACACTTACAAACCACCAGGATCCAGACCAACATAAACAGCAAAATAATGTCTTATTAAAAACCCTAAAAAAGGTTTACCTCTAAAGGTTTTGCTTTTCGGGTAATGAAAAAGAATTGCTCAGCAGAGGTTAATTGATTTATGTTTGACAGCTGATGTGGTGCTTGATGGATGTCTCTGGAAAACTAAATCTCCAAGACAAAGACACCTTTTTGTAAGATTTAAGTAAAAATACCTGCAGCGTGCAATGTGAAATGTCCTTGCAAAGTTCCAAAATAATCATCTTTTGCCAAAAGTCTGTTTTCGCAACAGAATCCAGGAAAACAGCTGCAGGTTTTGTTATGGATGTGCTCCAGAGTGAGCTCACAGATCCTGTGAGGTTCCCCTGGTGCTGGAGAGGTCATTCCTTAACAGAAAAAAATAACTCCAAAACTTCCCTGCCCATTTTTATTAATTATCTGCATTTCCTGTCATGTCTTGAAAGTTTTCTTTTAGCCTGGACATCGATGTAGTGTGAATTTGGATTAATTTAATAAGCATAAACTTCATTATTTCATACAGTATTGTGTTCATCATACTTGGATTCAGAAAGATGTTTCCTACTACAGAAAAAATGATTGAGAAAGGTGATAATTTATGGGTGAATGGCTCAAGTGGAAGGGGAACCAATAAAGGTTGCTTGGGGTGTGCAGCTGATGAGGTGCTTCATGTATAGCTCCTTTTATAGGGTACTCAGATAAAACGTGGCATTTCTTTCCCTAAGACCTGAATGTGTGAAATGTTCATTTTATAGCATGAAGATTAGAGTTGAAAAAGTCATATTTATCTGCTGCTGCCTCAAACATCCCGAGCTGCAAAAATATCCTGCTCGGCGTCTTTGCCAGGTACGTGTTCCAAAGGAAAAGCGCAGCCCCCAAACTGGGAAAAAGGTTTAAAAAATGGGTTTGGGGAGTGGTTTGCGTCGCTGGGAATCAGCAGTGGTTTGTGGGGTGCTTGGGGTGTCTCTCTGGGTTCTGTGCCAGGGCAAAGGGGCCCCCAAAGGCGGGGATGGAGGGCAGGCTGTGCTTGGAGGGGTTGGGGCGCGTCCTGAGGACCGCGCTCCTTTTCAAGCCCGTGTTCCCAGACAGAGCCGGAGCAGCGCGAGGGTAGCGCTGACACTTCCCCACGTACCCGAAGGAACTGCAAGCCCAGACTTAGCAGACACCTGCTCCTCCTTTAATTTAGCTTTTTCCAGGGGAACTAAGCCTGTGGAGGGTGTTGCTGTCATGCTTTGTTCCCATCGCCTTCCGGGTCTGCTCCGGAGTGACAATGTGTCCACAAGGAATTTCTCCATCTCACCCTGTGGAACAGAGCTACCCCACCTGACTCACAGCAGCCCTCATCCCTGAAGGTTTAAAAGGTTCAAATAACTGGTGATGACTCAGAAAATATGAGGCTGAAACTTTTATCCTTGGAGATCTGTGTGAGACTGGACACAAATAACTGCGGCGTCTGACCCGCGCGGTGTTGGATGTGCCCATCTCACAGTCTGGGTTTCCACAAATACTCTCAGCACCTGAAGGATGAAGGTTTGGTGGTTTGAAAGGCTTGAGGAATAAGAGGCAGGGAAAGGAGCTGATCCCCAGCCCAGTGTTGCTGTCACGCATTCAGCAGGTGCTGCTTTGTCTGCTCTGGTGTCTCAGATTAATTCTTTGAAAGATTTCAGCCACATCATCAATGGTGTGGAAAGATGTACAAGGGCAAAAAGGAAAGGGAAAAGAGAAAACAGTGGTTTTCTGCTTCCAGGGCTGTGCATGGGAAAGAAAACAACTGTTCTGCAGCTTATGGGGTGCATCCGTCACTGAGGGACGCGGCGCAGCTGGAGACGTGGGGAAACGCTGTGTGCTTTACACAGAATCCTGGGATCACAAAGCCTGGAAAAGCCTCTGAGCCCATCCAGTCCAACCACTCCCCAGCACTGCCAAGGCCACCACTGCTCCATGTCCCCAAGTGCCACATCCACATGGCTTTGAAGTCCCTGTGGGGGTGGGGACTCCCCCACTGCCTTGGGCAGCTGTGACAAGGTTTGGTCGCCCTTTCAGAGAAGAAATCTTCCCAATATTGAACCTAAACTTCCTCTGGTGCAACTCAAGGCCATTTCCTCTCATCCTATCCCTTGTTCCCTGGGAGCAGAGCCTGAACCCCAGCTGACTGCACCCTCCTGTCAGGAGCTGTTGAAAAACACAGTTGAAGGAAAGTTGTTGTTGGGGGAAAATAGAGTCCCAAATGAGCCTCATTTTCCCCAGGCTAAACACCCTCAGCTGCTCCTTGTCAGACTTTCCTCCAATTACCTTCTGCCCTGGGGTTTACCCCATCCCTAGATGGATTTGGTAGGGTTTTGGGTGGTTTGTTAGGGAAAGCCAAGTGGGGAGGTAAATCCTGCTGGGAATTGTGTGTGGGGAATGCCCTCTAGCCCTGTCCCATCTGGATGAGAAATGTCACCTCTTCTGTGTTCTGGATGCTGCACAGAACCATTTGTATGGGTGATGTAAGTGGCTGCAATTTATTACTTCAGCTTATTGAAATTGCTCTTAACTCTGCTGTTGGCAAATATGTTAGTGAGGTTTTGTTGTATTAGCAGGGAAAGATCCAGAGTGAGGAATGGGCTACAGAGATGAACAACAGGAGGATCTGTAGTGTTTGGTGTAAAATATTTGGGTTATTTTGGTGGGGAAATATTTAATATAGAAAGTAGTAGATGAAATAAAATAACAGAAAAATATCTAAGGCCCAGCCTGATGCAATAAAATCATTTTGGTGTCAAAGCCCAGTGTCAACAGCAACCCTGGTGCTTGAAGTCATCTCCTTGGTCCTTCTGGGATGAGCTTCACCCCTTTGAGGTGCAAGTACAGGAAAGTTGTTTCTTTTAGCTCTTAGGGATTTATCAAACAATACAACCAGTGTATCTCATCTCTGCCAATGAAAATCACTTTTAACGCGTCTCCTGCTTTTCAGTCATGGAAATGAGGTTGGAAAGTTCACGTGTTCCTGTCCCACCATGCCAAAGTTCTATAATGGAAGCTCCCACTGCCTCCAGATTTTATATTTCAGCTACTGGCTTTGTGGAGATGAAAAATTTCTATCACCCTGTAAAGTAATCCCTGTTAAACCTTCTAAATCCTGTAAAGTTTTTTAATTCCTGAAAACTTTTCTATCTCTCCTTTGGTTTTTACATGCCAAGGATTGAAGTTTTTAGAGGGAGGTATTAAAAACTGGGGAAAAAAAAAAAGTCATATTCACTTTCAGGTACAAAAATTAATTAGCCCAAGAATTTCAATTTTCATAGTGGCAAGTCATACTAAATTAGCTTTCCTGTGGGAAAAAGAAAAGTTCAATTAAAACAAAAGACCTGTGTGGAAGAGATTCTGCAAACTATTTCAAGTTCAGTTTTCAGATGGGTGACAAATTAAGAGGGATATTAAGATTTTATTCAGGTCTGCGCTTTAAGAAACTTTAACTTATACCAGAGAGCAAAAGATAAATAGAGTCAGTTCTGCATGACTTCTGATATAAAAACTAATAGGATGGAAAATTACTTTGAAGTAGAAGTGGCTCGATATTAGATAATTAACAGTGTTTAGTTGGAGTTCTGTAACGGCTGAGAGACAACAAGGGTGTTCTCTGTCTATAACCTGAGAGCAAAGGCTCTTATTGATACAAGTGATTTAAAAACATTTTAGTTTTGGGTCTTTCCTCTTGTTCCTTACAGTGTTCAGTGCCCAGATATCGTGGTGCTGCTCAGAGCCCATCTCAGGGCTTGATCCAGCTGACCAGACTCATCCCATTTATCCTGGAAAACTTATGGAGAACATAAATTCATAGTGGTTTTGGTCCTGACCTTCTGTGAGGAGAAGTGAATAATTTCTGAGGTCCATATAGCCTGAGTTAGTCCTTACACTCTCAAAATTTACCAAAAATTTAAATTACCTCATTTTAGCCAGGAACAACTCAACTTTTCATGTGGGCACAGCCTCGGGTGGATGAAGTTTTCCAGGTTTTTGATGAACAGAAGGTTCTCAAAAGCGCCTGTGAGCACCTGATTGAAAGTCAGAGGCAGTTTTATCTCTGTTGATGAAATCCCTGATTGCAGAGAGGTTTGCATGAGCACAGGAGGTCAGGGCAGAGTCTGGAGGATGGCAGAGGAGGTTCAGTATTTTTTCCCTGGTGGTTTGGAGTCAATGTCCAGGAGCACGCCCTGCGTCCTGAGCTTTCTCTGGCTGCCTCTTCTGGTGGACAAGGAACAGCTGCTTTGGGTTTGTGTATGAAAATTGATAAGAACACGAGAAATGATCTCCTGGAACAGGCTTGGCCCTGCCTTCTGCATCTGGAAGTGCAGTGGGAGATGCTGTTCAGGGAGTGCAAAATCTTCACAGAAACAACAGCTCGGAGCTGTTGGGGAGCACCAGCAGTGAAAATATCGAGGCTGAGCTGATTTTCCTTCTCCCTGCCTTCCTCCCCTTGATGCTGGGTGTCAGGAGAACATCAGGAGTTCATTTTGACACTGGATTTCTTTTTGGAGCTGTTGATTAAGTTATTTTTTTCCTTTTATTTTTGGCTTAATTTGGAATAATTTTCATGATTTCTGAGGGCTCAGGCATCGTGTTACTGTAGTTTAACCTTCAGTTTGGCCAAAAACCCTGCAGGGACTTACTTTGGGCTGGGTGAGATGGTTGGGTCCTTAACCCACAGAAATTTGCTTGAATCCAAGAGAAACAGTGGTGGGCTGGATGTGTGGTGTTTTGGGAACAGCCATGGAGTTAAATGGTTGGATGTGGAAGATCCTATCTTTGGTCTATCCCCATAATCCCATAGATGGATGGGTAGGAATCTGAATAATGGGAAAACACCTTTGCTGGGGTTGGAAGAACCCAATAACTCTTTGAGGCGATAAAGACAATGGAAGAAAATTCTGGAAAACTCGAAAGTCTGAGCCTGCAGGAAAGCAGGTGTCAAAAGGCAGCAGGAAACAAGGACAAAATAGTGCAAAGCATTTTCCAAGGGTGATGTTTTCTCCATCAGCTCTCAGACTCAAGCTAATCAGAGACATCAGAAATTCAAAATATTCCACCAAGACCTTTCACAGAGCCAGGTTTTTGTAGAGACCTTGTTTTCCCCAAGAATGCCCCGAGCCCTGCCTGGCTTTAGCATGGCTGAGCCTAAATTAACATTCCATTTTGGCTGTTCTGCAGCCACAGTCTATCTGTAACAGGAGATTTGTCCCTGCAGCTGGAGTGGCAAGTGCCTCAGAGAGATGAGGCCATCGCTACCACACAAATATTTTCTTTTTCCAAGCTCACCCTTTGAAGGGGTCACACACAACAATATTCAGGACAAAATTATACAGGAGGAGAGGCAAAATTTCTCCATTTTTTTTTTTTTCTGGCAGTGATTACTTTCTCTTTTAATGGTAGGGTTAAAGAAGCAAATTCTGTTTGCAAGTAACTACCAAAAAAAAAAAAAATTATGGTTAATATGGTTTAATAAGTATTTAGCACTCTGGTTTGCAAAATACCGTTTATTTTTTTTTTTCTGCTAAGAATGTTCCCCAGGAAGAACAAATCTCTCATGAAAACCTCTTCTAAAGAAGAATAAAAATGGTTTTTATGTGACAAACTCCTGAATTAAGTAATACTTGGATGTTGAAAGATCACAACAGTGCTGGAACAAAAGAGAAAAATCTGACTGAAGAAGCAAATCATTCAAATGTGCCTGGCAAAGGGTATTCAGGGTTTGCTGTCTTGAGGGTTTTCACCCATCACTCAGGCTGCTGTCACTGCCTGTAGGAAACAAAACTCTTCAGAGTTGCAGCTAAAGATTTTCTTCTCATCAGGGCAGGGAACCAGTGGGAAAGGTCTGTGTCCTTCCTTTCTCATCAGGAATTTGTGGATTAACAGGGTGGTTCAAGTGTCTGGGAATGAAGTTTGACACCAGAAGCCTTCCAGGGCCTGAAGGGGCTCCAGGAGAGCTGGAGAGGGACTGGGGACAAGGGATGGAGGGACAGGAGCCAGGGAATGGCTCCCAGTGCCAGAGGGCAGGGATGGATGGGATATTGGGAATTGGGAATTCCTGGCAGGCCCTGGCACAGGGTGCCCAGAGCAGCTGTGGCTGTCCCTGGATCCCTGGAAGTGTCCAAGGCCAGGCTGGATGGGGCTTGGAGCAATCTGGGATAGTGGGAGATATCCTGGGCATGGCAGGGGTGGGATGAGACAGAAATCCTTCCAGGATTCTGTGAGGAGAGGGGAATTTATGCTCTAGGAAGCAGCTGATGGTCAGAGGTGTGAGAGGGAGCTGCCTGGGAGGGGCTGGCTGGAGGATTTGGAGATGGAAAGCACACGGGGCAGAGCTGCAGGTGCACCAAGGTTTCTCACAGCAGCTGGAGGAGCACTCAGAACTCCAGTGGGTGACCTTAACCAGAGCTGCCAGGGCAGCTGTTTGGGTGGGGAGCCATGTAGGAGACCCCTGGAGAGCATTAGGGACAGTTCAGGGGTATTTTCTCCCTGAGCTGAGCTGTTTTAGGGGGATGCTCTGCTGCATCTGCTGGTGATGAACGAGGAGGAACCGATGGGATGTGCAGATCCAGGTCAGCCCTGGCTGCAGGGGATGAGAACATCCCAAACCTTTAAACACCGTGGGAAGGGAGCAGGGGGATGAGCAGGGATTGATCTGTCTCTGCCTGGAGCAGGTGTTTGGAGCAGGCACCTCCAGAGGTCTCACAGCCGTGCCTGCTCTGGGAGCCTCTGCTTTCTCACTTTGCACCAAAACTGGAAACTAAGAGAGGTTTATTTCACGAGCCCCAGATCTTTGTCCTGTGGATTTGCTTGACTGTTTGCTGATTTGTAGAGCTGGTTTTTGGTTTGTTTCTTTTTTTCCCTAACCCTTCCATTGTGTTGTAACCTGACTTCTTGGGAGTTAAATTTGGGTTCTGGTTCTTTATCACAAAGGAAAGACAAAATACAACCCCAGATTCGACCTATGGGCAGCTCTGCTCCTGCTGGACTTTTAGTCCTAATAGCCTCATCTAATATATGAATTCACTTTAGCCTGTTTCTCTTGAACCATTAAAATACAAAGGAAATGAGAATTCATGTTTGTGCTGATAGAAAATGCAGTTATTGAGAATTTTATGAAATGCTGGCTATAATTTTAGAGCATTAAGATAATTGACTGGCCCTATCTACCAGTGCTGAAATAGAAATATCTTTAAATTTTCTCATTATTTTATTCTTTTTGACACCTTTTTTCTCTCACCTTTCAATACTCAGCATTTTCACTCAGTTTCTACTGCATTTGTGGGACATTACAGTAGTTGGCCTGTAAATGTTACAATTATTTGGTTTTAAGAACTAGATCAGTTAATTAGAAAAAAACAACCCACTAATGATTGCATTTAACAAAAATTTTGTATTCCTGAGCTATATTGGGCCAACATTGATTCAGCTACTTTGCATTATTTTTTTTTATTCTGTTTTTTTTCTTTTAAATTTTTCTTTTGAAAATGCATTGCCTTTTTTAAGGTAAAAAAAGTATTTTTTTTACCTTAAAAGCTCTTGATATGCTTGGGGAGGCTGATACCTGCATCCAGGCAAGGAGTTTGAGGTTTAAATTATTTCCCAAGAGCTACAATTCTTACAAACCACCAGGCAAATTTATATGGAATTAATTGTCCTATCCCTGCCAGCTTTCAAAATCTCAGCGAATACGTGGATTCAGATGAGAGTTTTATAACTCCTGCTCAGATTTTGCTAAGTTTTGATGAAGCTTTTTTGGGTACTCCCTCTAGTGCTGAAGGTGCTGCATGGCTGAAAAAACAAACACAGATTTGTATTCACCAGCCCAGGGAACAAATTAATTTCATCTTCTATTTCTTTGCTGTTTCGGTTCCTTTTGGCTTTGCTCTCATGGGAACTTAAGCCCATTTGAGCTGGTGGCAAATGTGTTGTTTGACCAGCTGTGTTTGAAAAATTAGGTTTAAGTTGGTCTTTAAAGATAAAATTGTTTCAAAATTTGCCGAATGGAACAGAGCAACAAGAAAAAGCCTTTGCTGCGGGTCAGTGCCTGATCATTAGACAAAATGAGGGGTCCCTAAATTAATCTTATATTCAGGCATCTATTTGTTTCAGTTCCTTGCAGCCACTTTCAAACTGGGGCTGGAAAGAAAGACCTGGATGAAAGCAACTCGGATTTTTCAGTTACATAAAACTCTGAAAGGCTTTTACAAATTGCTTCTGTGTGGGAGGCAGCTTGCTGCAAAGCTGTCACTTGAAACTTTATCAATCAGAAGACAGTGCTGGTTTTAATTATGTAGATTTTCAAAGTAAAATAACTTTTTTTTTTTTTTTTTCCCCCTTGCCTGAAAATGTAGAACAGAGTCAGGTGAGATCTGGAACAATCTGAAAGATTTTTGAAGAGTTTGCTGGGTTTAATTGAAATAGCTTCAAAAAAGCTGGCTTTTATGAAGTGTAGTGGAGTCGAAGCGTTTTTAGCTTTCTTCTTTTTAAAAGAAAGGCCTTTTTCTCCTTGTACATTGTGCAAATTGTCACTAACTTCTAATTATCTCTCTATCCAGCCATGGTGCCCATCTCAGTGCTGTAAAGATCTCCACCCTCTGTGTTTTTATGGCCTGATTTCGGTGCCTTGAGCCCTAAAATAATGCGATGCTGTAGAATTCTGTGTCGGTCGAGGCGCAGCGGGGGCTGCGAGTGCTGGGCTCTTTGCAGAGCTGTGACAAATCCCCCTCCTGGCACTGACACACTGCAGTTGTCACCAAACAGGTAAAAGCCCTGCAGACATCCTGGAGTGTGCTGGGAGAGCTCCAGAGCTCTGCTAGAGATGCTCCTGCATCTTCAGAGAGCAGCAACAATGAGCTGGATTTTCTGCTGCTCTAGCAGGAGGGACGGTGGGAAAGGAATGTGAATTAATCATGAACACTCCATTTTGCTAATGTGTTTGGTGATGGGGGAGAGAGACAGACAGAGTGTTTCCTTTTGCTCTTTTCCTTTTTGGGTTGTTTGACTTCATTAGGAGTTGGATTTTGCTGTTTGTTCTCACTCTGGGAAGCAGGCAGCACTAACATGTCACGTCGTGGTGATGGATGTGTTCTCCAAAGCCTCTTCTCCAGTGTTTATTGTGCAACACAGTTGGCACCACTACCTGTTGAAGTTGGATAAAATCGTGATTTCTACCAGAAAAAGGCACTTAGGATCTGATTTCTGCTGGTTTTGACACTGGCTTTTTCTTCTCCCAATTTTCACATCATCTTTCTTAATTCCCTCTCCTCTGGCAGTGCTGTCCTTCTCCTCAGCCTGGTGCTTGTAGGTTGTCTGAGAAATCCTCCCGGAGTTTGTTACCCAGCGTGGGGGTGACTGAGCTCTGCATGGAATAGCTGCTGATAAAAATGATGGATTGCAGCTCTGCTTCTGGGCTGCTTTCACAGGCTGGGCTGGCCCAGCTGGGACAGGGTCACAGCTCCTCACCCCCTGACTCTTTGCAGACTCCCTTTGTGAGCTTCCACTGCCTTTTCCGTGTCCTTTTTCCGCCTCTGCCTGGAGTCAGCCTTCCTGCCACTTCCCCTCCCCCGGCTGCTTTGTCTTCTCCTCCAGCTCTGCTTTAAATCACGTTGTATTTTTGGATTTTGCACCTCTGAGGCTGTGACCTCTCCAGTGAACTTGAAGAATGGGTTTTTCTGTGGCTGGGAGTCTCTCGGGGTCACAACTGCTGCCTCTGCTGTCTGGGATGGGGCACATCAAAGTCAACTGCCCCGGTTTTTGGCATTTGGACTCGGAGCCAAAAAAAGAAATGTGGCAGTACCTTTGGGAATTTATGGCTCCCAACCCCTGGGTTCTTTCAGGTCACTCAAACAAAGGTGCCAGCTGCTGTGGATGAGCTCTTTTATCCCTCTGTTGCCCAAATTCCTGGCTCAGCACAAAAATTAATCAGGAGTGTTGTGGATATAGGGGCTGGCCCCCAGAGAGGTTCCCACTGCTCCAGAGATCCCAATCTCCATCTCTGCCCTTCATTTGTGCTCCAAGACCTCTGAGTGCAAAGACCTTCCAAGAGAAGCTCATCTGAGCACTGGCTTCCCATTCTCAGGCTGGCAGAGAAGCCCTTGAGTCCATCCATGTAACCCCAGGGAAAGGGAAGCTCAGCAGAGCCCTGCACCATCCTGAGGCCAAGGAAAAGTTCCCAAGGGAACCCTGGAGCAGCACATGGGGCTTGTGATGATCCCCTTGATGCTCCAGTTTATCAATTCCCACCTGGCCCTCGGTGCCTTCAGAGCAATCATGCTGCTGCAGGAGCCACGTCCAGAAACTTCTCTGGAATACAGTCACGGAGTCATTTAGGCTGGAAAAGCCCTCTCAGATCACAGGGTCCAGCCCCTCCCCAGCACTGCCAAGGCCACCGCTGACCCATGTCCCCAAGTGCCACATGCACATAGGTCCTTGCAGGGATGGGGACTCCCCCCTCTGCCCTGGGCAGGTGAGTCTTTTGGGAAGAAATTCCTAATATCCAACCTAAACCTCTCCTGGCGTAACTTGAGGCCGTTTCCCCTTCCTGTCCCTTGTTCCCTGGGAGCAGAGCCTGACCCCCACCCTCCTCACTGCTCTCCCAACTCCAACAAGATTTGAGGGACTCACCTTTGAGCCAGTTCTTGGTTTCTGAGCCCAAGGAAGGATGGATTCAGAAATCCACGCAGAAGCCAAATTCCACTCTCTTGTTTACTTGTCTGTGAATTATGCCTGGAAATTACCTAAATTTATTTGCAACTGGTTGAGCATCTTGTGATTCATAGGTGTCTTCCCAGTAATACTGCAGTTGATGGTTACTCACATCTAGCAAAGCCTCCAAATTTTATTTTCAAGCTGCAGGCTGTGAAGTGGGATTGACAGTTGCTGAAATTTATGGCATTTGTAGTTGCAAAAGAAAATGTATTTGAAGTAGCACCCAACTGTGTTTGGATTATAGGTTATACACCCAGAGCACTTCTGACATTTCTGCACTACCCCAAACGGAGAAGGATGAGCAGAATTCACCATTTAAAGATTTGGGTCTAAAAGAAGGGGTCTAGAAGTGGGCAAAATCTCTTCTTAAAATTCTCTCACCTCGTTTAGGAAAATGGGGTGATTTAAAATGCCATCCTGAGATTGACATGAAAATTTGAAGCCTGTATCAGCGACTGTTATGTAAATGGTTCTTGAAAAGTCTCTGGATCATTTACTCAGAGGTGTATTTAAAGGAGGAAATGACTTATTCATACATTGTTTCATGAACTCATACTGTGATTTTTTTTTTTTTTTCCAAGATACTTGAAAGGAAGCTCAGAGGATTATGAGAGTGTAGAAAGCCACGTGATAAACAAGGGCAGTGGAGTGGGTATGGAGGTGACAGGAAAACAAAGCCTGGCAATAAACACTGAACAAACAACTGAGACAACAAAACAAGCTGAATTAAATTGCTGATCCAAGACTTGACTTGAGATCTTTTCACTGGGAATGTCAGAAATTCTTTCAAGACTTTGACTTGCAAACAAATGAAAGTTTCCAGGGAAGATGCTCTGATAATATCCACCTGTCTGAGGACACCTGGGGTTAGGAAAGATTCTGGTCTTTTTATAGGGTATTGTGTGCTTTTAATCCTCGAGAAATGATCATTTTTTTATCTAGAAGGGCATTAGGAAGGACCAGCCTGGGCAGCTGGGAGTCACTGGGATGCTTCAGTCCTGTGACCCATCTGATTACCTGGGTAATAAGCAAGGAGGGACCAGTGCAGAGATCCTTCCCATAATAGCACTGCTGACCCCATAATAATGTATTTGTGATTTGATTTATTCTTCCTAGAAATCTTTTTAATATGTCTTTATTGCTTCTGATTTAATTAATCCCTCTCCAGCTCTTCTTTATCTGGGTTGCTCTGTTTATCCAGCAGCTCATGTAGCCACAAGGTTACTGCAGCTCAGAGGAGCTTTATATGTTTTATATCTTTCATTTGCAGGGTTTCTGTTCACTTTTTAATACTTTCTTAATTCCCATATGCTCCACGTCTGTGGGAAGCATCAAAACATCTCATTTAAAAGTAACTTGGTAGAGAAATACTCCTAAAGAAAACCCAGTTTGCTATAATTTCCCCATTTGTGCACCAGGTTCATGTTGGAAGCTGTGTCCATAGGAGAGAGGCACCATGGAATATGTTGGATTGGCTACTTCTGCTTCTCTGAAACTTCAGTTGAAGTATTAAACTTACCATGGGCTTTTCTTTAGGCTCAGATTAATTTCTAAGTTAACAGATACAAGCACCATCTCTAATTTTACATTTGGGCTTAACTTTAAGTACACTTTTATTCTTTGTTCTTAAATTGTTTTACTGCTTATTAATCATTGCAGATCAGTTTGACTGGATGGGAAATAAAGTCTGGAAAAGGCTAAATCTTGACTGCAATGAAAATATATCTTTATATCTGATGGAACAAATGCCCTGAGGGAATAGATTTAATTCAGCAAGGGGGGTGGGTTTCAAAAGCTTTTGTCTTCTGCCCTCTCACAGACAAATTTTGGCTGAAAAGGAGTGTTCTGCAGCTGAGTATAATCAATAACTTGACTGCCTTTCCTCAGGCTCCTTCAGGCTGAGGTTTAATTTGGCGTCTTTCTGGAATCTGTGCAGACCCTGCCAGAATCACAGAATCATTAAGGTTAGAGAAGACCCCCAAGATCATCGAGCCCAACCTTTGGCACAAGCCCTCCGTGCCTGACCACGACTTCAGTGAACAATTTTTTTCCTAGTATCCAATCTAAACCTCTCCTGGCACAACCTGGGAGAGGAACTTGGTGTGGAAGGAGGAAGAGTTTCCAGCCAGGGTGGAAATTTGTGTGGGCTGGGGAAGATCAGTTTGTTCTGGGACCCTCAGGGGGAGACTGACTGCCACTCCTTCAACTTGGAAAAATATTAAAATTCAGGGATCCCTGGGCATTGCTGTTGTGATAGTCTCAGTTTTATCTGAGTTTTACCTGGCAATGAAAATTTCCCAGGATGTCAGGGTGACTCTGAAATGCTGATACCTCATGGACACAAATTGGAATGAAACCGCTGCCGGCTACAGCTGCTGCTGTCGAGATAGAGAATAACGCTGATAAATTTAATGTAGGGCTCCTACTCTTGCATTTTTATCTGGTCTTGGGATGCCTAACCCCAGCCTGGATGTAGAGCTGCAGAAACCTCCATGGTGTGGCCATTCACGTTCATCAGTGGCTGTGAATCAATAAACCAGAGTCCATGGATTTGCCACAGCCATGGAAGGAGAATTATGGCTCAGATCTCCTTGGCTTAATTTCCCTGTGTTCAGCTGGCTCTGGACTTGAAGACAAAGGTGAATATTCAGGGTGATGAGAGTGAAAAGGTATCAGAGATTTTCTCCTATTTATCCTTGTCAGTTGTACAGAAAAGACACTTTTAGATTGAAAACTCCTCTGTGCAATGCAGTGATTGATTGTGTTATATTGGGAGTTATTTTTCATAAAATGTAACTCAAGAGCTGAATGCTGAACTGTGGAAGTCTGTTTGCTCAGTGCCCCTTTTCTGGGGCTGGTTCAGAAATGTCCTTGGAAGAATCCTGTTGTTCTGTGCCTCCCTCAGAGCTGTCTCCAGTGAGCTGTGGAGGAAAGGGCCGCCCTGAGCCTCCGTAGCTGGATTTAAACAAAGATTTACTCAATGCAGACACTATGATTGGATTTTGTGGTATTCTATGCACGGGCCAAACAAGAGAATTCTTGTGTTTGAAAAATCAGTTTGTGGCAGCAGGAAGAACTTAGTCATGGAACCTCAGAGTTGCAAGAGGCAGGAAAATGGTACATGGGAAAATTAAGCTTAAATCAAGGCATTGTGGTTAAGATTTAATCATTGTTTTTCAGCAGAGAAAAAATGTGTAACTCAAACACTGAAGAAAGTACAGTTATAAATCTGAATAATAAATCAGGCATGTGTTTAGGCAAAGACATTGCTTGTGTCCCTCTTGAAATATAGATCTGTGGTATTTCTTACTCAAGTGAGGAAACAGATCTTCAGGACAGTAAAAACAAAATTCTTTTCTTGACTCCACAAGGTAATAACTCACCCAGTCCATCTCCATGTGATGCACACATGTTTAAGAGAGATAAATCAAGTGATGATAAGAGTTATTAATTGTCCACATAAAAGAGCTTGGGCCTGAGCTCATGCTGGTGGAAGGGATGATCAAACCGGAGTGGAGCTTGCAGAGAAGGAGGCAAGAAAAATCCCTTTCCATGTGTCTTCCCAGATGTGTTTTGCCCTTCCCTCTCCTGGCATCAGCTGTTTGTCTTTCTGCATGGTGTGGGAAAAGCAGAATTAAACGTATTCCTTATTTCACTGCTCTGTTTAGTCCCTTCAAACCCTGCTAAAATTCCATCTTACCTCTCCTCTGTGACCATGGATCAAAGCCTCTTTTATTCAGTGCCCCCAAACAGCTGATTGGCTTTGGGTCCTTTTTAATTTGCTGTCTGTGTGTGAATATTTTTTTAGAGCTGAGATGTGGCAGTGAAACAGATGCTGATCTGGACTCTGTGTTTCTTGCTCTGTATGTTAAGGTAAAAGAGCAATAGATGCGCCTTCAAATCCCACAAAACTGGATTTTCTTTCTGCTTTATTAGACTGTATCAGTGGTTTGCTGTTTATTTTTACTTGCTGTTCAGAAAATGAAAATACCTAAGTGAATGCAAGTATAGACTTCACTGGTTCTGATAGGCAGCTTAATAAATGAAGAAATAATAAACCCTAAATTTTTCAGTGCCACCGTGGCTCCGAGATCTGAAACGCTGAACACTTCAGAGGCAAAACAAGCTGGGTCCTTTATTCTGAAATTTTTGTGTGCAGTAACCCCAAATCCTCCCTGCTCTGAAGAGCCTTTTGTGCACACAATCACGTCTTTTAGGTATTTAGATATTCAAACCACCTTCTGTGCAGAAGCAGCAGAGATCAGGGCCTAATGGGACAAGAAGCAGAAGAAAGAGCTCATTGTCAGGAGGTAATAACTCCTTGTCATTCTCCGTGGGAGGCTGGTGGAGGTTAAAAAAATTGGGAAAGAGTGTTGCTAAGCACTTGCCATATCTTGTCTTGGTTAACCAGGATAGCCTGGTTTTAAGATCTCCTCTCCAGTAAGTTTTTAGGAAGCTGTCCTGCAGCCTTTTGCTGGAAAGTGAAGCTGAATTTATGCAGTCAATCTTCTGAGAAAAGTAGCTATAGATAAGTGTTAAAAATATAAAGTTGTCTGACCTCCCTGAGACCCTTCTGGAATATTTTGTCTCCATATTAAGATTGTCCCAGTAGCATCTCGTATTTGTTGCTTTTGATCCTCTTGGTTTCGAGCAGCACATTGCTGTAATGTGATCCTGACCCCCCTTTTTCTGGAAATGCCCATTTTTCTGTAAATTGCCCATATGGGGATGTGAGAGGGGAGACTTTGAGGTGGCAGCACAGCCATTCTTCATCAATTCATCACTGGTTGCTCATTATTTGGACTCTTCCTTCACCTCCATCCTGGCAACGTGGAAATTAATTTCCCACCTCCAAACCTCATCAGAATCCCCTCCTGCAATGCATGTCTGGCCACTGCCCTCCAAAAGCCAGGAAGGCTCTTTGACATTTGTTAGTTGGCTGATCTGTTTGAGAAATCTTACATAAACTCCAGCAGGGGAGCTGCCAATTCCTGCACGTTGGAGGAGAAATGCTTCCTTATTTGGAGAGGTTTGCTCCTACTCGGGGCCACAATAGTGGTTTCCAAACGCCTCTGGTATTTGATGACTGTGGCATAACTTTGGAGGGCTCTGTGTGCTTTGTGTGCCTCCTTTCAGCTGTTTTGAGTTCCCTGAGTGGCAGTCAGGAGAATCCTTGTCTTTGCTGCCTTTGGAGTGGAGGGGAGTGAAGGGAGGGATGGGCTTGCTCCGTCCCAAAAACAACCTACAGAAAACCCCAAAATTAAACCACTTCCTGCATCCTCCTTTTTACCTGGATTGTTTGGTCATGCTGAGGAATAGAAGGCAGCAATGTGAGAATTTGGGGAGGGTCCTCACCTTCAGCATGGACAGGATGTCCATGGGCACACAGGCTGAGTCCTTGGCACGGTGTGATCCCGCTGTGGTGTGGTGCCTGTGGTCCTTGGGACACGGATCCCTGTCCTGGGAAGGGGCTGGAGCTTCAGGAGTGGCTGAGGGAGCTCAGCCTGGAGAAAAGGAGGCTCAGGGGGAATTTCTGGCTCTGTACAACTCCCTGAGCCGGGCTCTGCTCGCAGGGAACAGGGACAGGAGGAGAGGGAACGGCCTCAGGCTGGGCCAGGGGGGCTCAGGGTGGTTATTGGGAACAATTTCTTCCCAAAAAGATCATCTGCTCAGGGCAGTGGTGGAGTTCTCATTTCTGGGGGGGATTCAAAAGCTCTGTGGATGTGACTTTAGAGATGGTTTGAGGATCTTTTCCATCTGAGTCCATGATTCCATGGCCACCATGGTCACTTCTTCAGCAGTGGTGTGAGGCCACATTTGGGGGATGAAGCTGAGCCTTCTTCCATGGTAACTTCCACCAGTGGATCAAGTGCAGAAATGTCTGTAATTAATCACATTTGTGGTCTGGGGTGGTGCTGCCAATGCTGTAATGTTGAGACTTCAGAAATACAT
The DNA here is from genome assembly GCF_030490865.1 of Poecile atricapillus. Classification (NCBI taxonomy): domain Eukaryota; kingdom Metazoa; phylum Chordata; class Aves; order Passeriformes; family Paridae; genus Poecile; species Poecile atricapillus. Next base: position 2,597,824 of record NC_081253.1, read on the forward strand.
TGGAAAAGAAAGGCTGAAGAATCCCTTTCCCTGACCTCTGTATAAATTCAATCCACCCCCTGCATGATGCTTCCCTCACTTTACCTATTTTTTCTCCTTTTATTCCACAAACTGTTTGTTTAGGAATGTGTGTTACTGTTTCTCTGGAATTTATTTGTTGCCATCTCCAGAGTTGGTTTTACATGTTTAATTTTATTATGTTCATGAGGCAACGTTGGCAGGAACGGTGCTATAAAAAGCGTTCATTTCATGGAGTGGTACAAACATGTTTTCAGCTGAATTGATGACACTGAATATAAAACACTTCTCATTTGCTCTTCCCCTTAAGGTTTGTTTAATGAACTAAAGTTTTTCTTATTACTTAGAGGTGCAGTTCCTTCTACCCATCCAGAAAGAATATAAAACATAATGTGCATTTATGGCTGCTATCTCTTGGAAATAACCTACTTAAGAACATTTCTCTGTGAATCTTGGGGTGTTATGGAAATTCCTCCACTCTCTTTTTTCTTACTGCTTCCCCCTGAACCTTGAACTCTTTATTGTGAATAAAAATGACTCTAAATGAGGAGATCTGTATTAAGAAGCCAGTTTGAAAGGTATCAGAATTTGGGTGTACCCAGAGAATTTGTTTGAGTTAATTTTGGGGATTGAGACCACCCTTTTTGGTCTTCAGGTTTCATCAGCACTGCCTGTGAAGAGCCATGATTTATTGAATTTAAATATATCTCTCCCTGGCAGTGGGGTTGTATTAATTAAAGTGTTCATTACTGTTTATGATCTGATACTGTGCAGGAGGCCCTTCCTCAGGGGATTAATAAGGGCTGGGATGGAAACACCTGTGTTTCCAATGCTGTTTTCCATACATTGGTGTCTAGGGGCTCAGAGCAGTCCTGTCTCCATCCAGGACTCATCTTTATGCTTAATTAATTTTCTGGTGGGGCTGTCCAGGTGTGCCAGGTCACGTGGGGAAGCTGGGAAGGGGAAGAAGGGGAAAAGCAGAGCCTGAAGTCAGATGATCTCTGCTGCTTTCCCATGGACAGGTGTGGACATGCAGTTAATGCCTCATCAAGGGCTTGATCTCCTTCCCACCACTTCAGCTGACCTGGAATTTAGTGTAAATAATAAAAAGAGTTAGAACAAGCTGTTGCAAAAACGACTGCATCTTAGATCCTCACTCTTGTAACTCTTCATCCTCCAGCATAGATCCTTTTCTCTTATTCATTGACATGGCTCCATCCAGGACAGCTTCATTTTGGGCAAAAATCAATCATTTGTCCAAATTCCCTCACACCTGAAGCGCAAATTAAAGTCACCAACCTCAGAGTGCCATGGCACACCAAGGATGGGCACTGCAAGAAGGAAATGCCACACTCCTGACTGAGCATCTGATAGACACGGGAGACTTGGAAGAGAAAGTTTTGGAGCCAATGACTTATCAAAGCCTGTCAGAACAATCATTTTCCCCCCAATTTCAGTCAATTGCTGCCTGACAATTGAAAAGCAGGGATTCAGAGAGCGTTCACCCACGCTGGTGCCTGATCCCCAGTGCTCTGCAGCCATATCCTTGGAATCAAGAGGAAAAGTACACATATGAAGCACCAACTGGAGTTTGTTAAACATGGAGCATATGTGTTATTTAGATTTGGAATGCGGTGAGGTTATGAAACTATTCTTGGGAAAGAAGACAAATAAATTTCTAGTACATCAAAATAATTTGTAACAAATAGATTCATGAAAAGCTTGCTGGAAGATGGGGCACGAGGCACATGACAGAGCCCTGAAATTCAGCTTCCAACTGGAGCTTCTCCATCCTGCAATGATGGAGTTCAGGCAGTTTTAGGGATGTTATTAAACACAGGGCACGCTAATGATTGGTAAAGGATTTAAATTTGTTTCTGATGGACTTTGCAGCCTCCTGAGTGTGACTTGGAATCAGACTTCCAGTTCTCACCAACGTTATTGAGTCTGAACTCAGAACTGCTCAGTGAGGAGTGAATTCCAGATTATTCATTATAAATTCAGAATTCCATTGAAGTATTGTGGTCTGGGCTTATCTGTCCATGTGATTATCAAAACTGATGGTAGAACTCAGAATGCAACGTGAATTCATTTTTTATTGTATGAGAGGGGGGCAAAAAAAGTTGCCAAAGGCTGCCCCCAACCCAAATATTGTACAGTGCATATCAAATGAGATCTGAACATCAGTGATTACATTTTTAGTAGGATGAGTGTTCTGACTGAAATGCAGCAATCTGTCACTTGGCCTTTCTGTGACATTCAGTGCATTGAAATTACCAGGCAAAGATTGCTTTTTGACATGCTAAATTAACTAAGTTGGAAATTGGAGCTTTATCATGGCTGCTAATTGTTACAGGGAGAGGGAAGAGTTGCTTGTCTTTTATATTCTGAGCAGGCTATTCAGACAGCAGCTAATAAAAAAGAATAATAAAATAATGATATTCTCCAAAAGGGTCATCTCTGGAAGCAGTGGAATTGGTTAAGAGAAACCACTTTTAATCTGAGCCATGGCAGTGCTGAACACTTCCCCTTCAATTCCAGCCCAACCATCATTAGGGCTTGCTGTAAAGAGATGGAAGACCTGGCAACTCCATTAATAAGTGGGGAAAAAATGATTTAAAAGAATGGTTTAGACATTTAGAAGTTTTGGTTCAGCATGAATGAGGATGTATCACTCCTAAGTTGTTTTTTTTTTCTCTTGGTGTTGTTTCTTCAGATATGTAAAAATCCAACTTAACCTAATGTTAAATGATTATGCTTCATATGCTTTGCAAAATCTGCTGCAATCACAACCCTTATGTTTTACTAAAAATTGAATAATGCTTTGTGTAATTATGTTTCCTTTATCAAGGGCTATATTATGTTTGCTTTCTATTGATTTTACCAAATGCAATTATTGTTTCCGAGACATAAATGATAAATCCGTGTAAATTGTGGCAGGTAATGGTACCAGGACCCTCTCTGTAAAGCTGAGATGTTTCAGATCTGAAATTCTATCTACTCAAGCAGTCATTATCTATAAATGTCAACAAACCTATTTATTTTTAGCTCCCAGACAAACAGGAGTTCTGGATAAACCTGTAAATGAAATTTCTGGAGGCTTTTAATTGGCATTTCAGTATCTACATCAGTGACCTTGTCGTGAGGAACAGATTTCACTGATATTTATCAATTATCTGAGAGGTCTCCAACCTTGGCTTCCTATTCCTAGGTGTGAGATACAAATTCTTCAGGCTTATGCTAAGCAAATATTTAGAGAAATACTTGTCTGGTCTGTGTGGGAGAGTAATAGAATCAGAGAGTCTTAAAATCCCAGACTGGTTTGGGTTGGAGGGGGCCTTAAAGCCCATCCCAATTCCACCCCTGCCGTGGGCAGGGACACCTTCCACTGTCCCAGGTTGCTCCAAACCCTGTCCAGCCTGGCCTTGTACAATTCCAAAGATGTGGTGAAATTAAGAAAGGATGAAATTAAGAAAAGATCCCAGTCCATGAGGTCTGTTAATCCCTACTTTTACTGTTTACCAAGCAGAAAGAGTTACCAAAGTGCACGAGATGACCCTAGACATTTTGGGGTTAATACTGATTTCAGAAGAAAGCGGTGAGGTTTTGAGCTGTCCTTGACTTTGGGTGTTGATGTGCACGCCCAGAGTTTTTTGTCACTCCTCAGGGGCAGGTGAGCAGTGTGGGCAGAGCAGCGAGCACAGCCCTGCACGTGGAGCTGTGAACAGAACGCTCTGTGGGCAGCCTGACACCGCCAGGCAAAGGGAGATGAATGGAAGCATCAACTGCTCCACTCCTGACAGGATGGGAGTGCATGAATTAGGGAAGGCTCTGCTCATTCATCCCACTCCTGCTGCGGGAGGCAGCTCCAGGTGCCGATGGCAGTTCGATGGCAGCTGATGGAGTTTGGATCTGTGAGGTGTTGCTGGTCCTGCTGCCCATCCTCCCCCTGGCAGTGCCATCCTGGGAGCACACCCTGGAGGGAGGGAGTGGGATGATCAAAGGGAGGGAAAGCACAGCGCGTGATTCGTGTGCAGACCACACAGGCCTGTATCAATCTGCTCCCTCCCCTGTTTGCATCCGAGGAAATAACTCTTACCCAGGATGGAACGGCGGGAATTCAGTGGGATGGTGCGAGCAGCATCCCTTCCCAATCCGTGTGGTCAGGGATGGGCAGTGTGGTGACAACACTGCAGAGCTCCTGCTGGGACTCAGAGTCTAGCAAGGGATTAGAGCTTGATGTGATGCTGGTGTATTGAAAGGTTAATTTAGAAAAACGGAAAATAGAATTTTTAGGAAACCATGAGGATGTTTCCTTTGTCAGGTTTTTAGTTTTTCCAAATTTTATCTGGGGACAAAAGGAGCTCAAGGCACTGAGAGCTTGATCCAATCAGTGTAATCCAAAGTGTGTGTGAGGAGGGAATGGGCATGGCTGATCCAAGGAAAGTTTTACCTTCCCTTCTTTCCTGGGCATGCAGTGCTGCCTTCACAAGATGTTAAATTCATATTAACTCCTAAATGTCTGCAGACCTGCAGCACCGCTCCTCTGAAGACATCCTTGGCTTCCCTGGGCTCTGGCACAGGTGTGGAGCTCCCATTACCAAATCTGCTCCCCGTGGGCAGGGTGGGGGAACCCAGAAGTTGGAGATGTCCCATCTCTGGAAGTGTCCAAGGCCAGGCTGGACAGAGCTTGGAGCAACTTGGGACAGTGGAAGGTGCCCCTGCCTGCCCATGGGGAAGGGAACAAGATGGACTTCAAGGTTTCTTCCAACCCAAACCATTCTAGGATTCCGTGATGATTATACATCAATAAATACATTAAATAAACGTAATTAATTAGAAAGATGAATGGAGTGACACAGGTGGCATAATGCAGGGAGCGAAGAAGTGAAGAGCAGAGAGGCCGTGTTGCTTTATCACAGGGATTGCAGCTTTTTAATTACAGACTAAGTTAGTTAATACAAGTAAGGGGAGAAAATGAGACCCCTTGTGAGGAGGATACCGGGCACTGTCAAAGCCTGTCCCATTTCCTGGTAATTAGTGGGCAGGAGACCATGGTGCTGCTCCCCTCCCGTTCCACCACCCGCGTTTGTACACACGGAGTTAAATCGGAGCAGAGGAGCTGCGTGTAGGTGGAGGTTGTGTCTCTGAAGTTTTGTCTTGAAGCTTTTGGCTCGTGAGGCCTCGCAAAAGAAGTGAGAGACTGAGGACAGGGGTGTAATCACGTTCCCTAATATTTTGGCTTGCGGTGCGAAGACACCTTTTTAAAGTAATTGTTATAATTAGAGTTTGCAAAACATTTAAAGTGACACAAAGGTGCTGTGAAGGAATGTGGGGTAGGAGAAACATTCTTTTATTTTAGTATTTCAGGAAGACTCTTGATAAATTGTGAATTTAGCTATTGATAATTTTCTTTTTCAAATTTGCTCAGTATAACCTGCTCTGTTTCTGAGGGGAACCAGAGTGGAGCAGGGTTCAGGGCCTGAAGGGGCTCCAAGAGACTTTGGAAAAGGGATGGAGTGACAGGACAAGGGGGAATGAAGTCCAAATGACACAGTTAGAGGGTTAAATGGGAATGAAGTCCAAATGACACAGTTAGAGGGTTTATTGGGAAGAAGGTCTCCCCTGTGAGGGTGGGCAGGCCCAGAGAAGCTGTGGCTGCCCCTGGATCCCTGGAAGTGTCCAAGGCCAGGTTGGACAGGGCTTGGAGCAGCCTGGGATGGTGGAAGGTGTCAGGGGTGGAACTGGATGATCCTTAAGGTCCCTTCCAACCCATGCCATTCCGTGATTTTATGACTCAGTGCCACCTTCCAGTACAAGAATTCCTCTGGTTCCTGGCTCTTGCCTTCCCCAGCCTTGGGGCTCTGACATTTGGGAGGGGATCCCTCATCCCCATCTCTGCACCCCGCTGTGCCCAGCAGGATTGTGAGAGCCGAGTGCTGCCAGCAGCTCCTGATTCCTGTCACCTCCTGCCAAACCTTGAACCCTCTGTGTGGTGGTAGATGAACATCCAGAAGTCAGTTGTGGGGTTTTCCTCAGTGCAGGTTGCAGGAAAGGTTGTTTAGCAGGAAATTGTTGTTTAGGTCTTGGATGGAACATTTGGCACGGGGAAGGAGTGGATTTAAGGCTGTGGGAAGCCCATCCAGCCCCCTTCACTGCTCATGGTGTTCTAGGCTGTAATCACAATTCCCTTTTCCATGGGAACCCCAGGTCATGTTCAGTGCACATGACAGCAGCAGGGAGGGGAGGATCACGATGCCAGAGCAAGCTCCATTTGACTCATTTAAGTTGTGACTTAAATATTGGAAATGTTTCTGTGCGGTGAAAAACCACCTTGGCTGCTTTGGTAATGAATTATGTCAGAATAGGTTGGTGGGAGACATTTGGGCTGTGTGGTTAAACCCTTTTGTGTGGATATTTCAAAATACTTGGGAGCAGCAACATAATTTATATAAATTTATATAAAAGCTTTATGCCTCTCCTATTTGCAGGCTCAGTTTTGCCTTACTCTTTGCCTGTGAATTTGATTGATAATATTTGAGATAATAATAATAAGATGAGTTTATCTTGGTTTTCAGACAGAAATAATGCACCTCAAAGTTTTAACTATAAACTTCCTCTGTACTCAAATGTAAATGGGAATTTATTATTTAAAAAATGCACTTTTTTTCTCAGCAGTTGAGGATTTCCCCTCTCCCCAGCTGTCCCAAGTTTTGTTTGGGATGATTTGGGTTTTGTGAAGGACCAGGGCTCTGGTTTTTGGTGTCCTCCTGGAACTGCAGGTCCTTCCCTGCCTTGTTTTGTCTCCCCTAAATGTGTGAATTTTTGAGGACAGGGCTCCCTCCCGTGGTGGCACCACGCAAACTTCACTGCTTCCCCTGCAAGGAAAACCCAAAATTCCCCTTTTTTCTCCCAAAACCAGCAGTTTTCACAATTTGTGTAGGGACCTTTCCACTGCTGGAGAGGCTGAGAAAAGAGAAAGCATCGCTGAGCTCTTCTGTTCCTTTCGACACAAACCATTCTGGGAATCTAATCCCCAAAAATCACGAGATTTCTATTCAGAGTTCTAGAGAATTCAAGCTAAGCAATAGTAAGTGTTTAAGGAATTTTTTATTTCTGAGTGTTAGCTATTCCCGAGGCTCCAAATAAGTTTTTGACTTAAACTTGCAGGAAACAGCCAGCAGGTTATTAATATGATATTGTAGGAAAATCAGTGTGCTCAGAATAGGACAAAATTTGGCAATCAACTACTGTTTTGTCATGATTTTAAATTAAATTACATCAGTATATGTAGCGTGTCTATATACTGAACTGATAATATGCATGTTAATATATATGAACTGATACTAGGTTAAATATATAAAAGTAAAATGTATTTGTATACATTTATAATCATTAAAACTCTATATAAATCTATGTATAAAAAAGATGTTTAATGTATTATCAGTTGAGATTTAAAACTTTGGCTGTGGTTCTTATCCATGTTCACCTTCACGATGTGGAACTTGGGTCCCCTCAGCATCCATTGCACCTCCAGTTTCTGCTTTTTTCCCTTAAAATTCAGCTGTTGAGCTCATCTTTCTTCTGCAGTCAGTGGGAACTAGTCCTGCTTTAAAAACTGAATTTTCATGGAGTTTAGCCTGGATGAGACACTAAAGGAAGATGGAATTTTCATCCTCTTCTCACTGTTTCAGTGTCATAAGAGACTGCTTCATATTTCATAGCCAAAACTTGTATCATCAAATATATTTTTTTAAAATTGTAGTTATTTTCTTCTTTTGGGAAATTAGTGTGTCCTCTCTCTTAGTTTCACAATATTTAAAATTAGATTTGCCTAAAAAAGCGTTGGGCTTGGGAGTATTATTTTATTAAGATTTTCAATTTTTATTTTCAGTTCAATAACAGATATTTCACTGACAGATTCAAAGCCTCTTTCTCTCTATGAATAAATTATTAAATTCTCAGCTGTAGATACTCAACCCCTCTCCTCCTGAGCTGGGGTGTGGGGTTCCAAGCTTCTCTTCCTGATGTTCAGAATTTCAGAATGGTTTGAGTTGGAAGAGTCCCTAAAGCTCATCTCGCTCCAGCCCATACCATGGGCAGGGACACCTCCTGCTAAAGGACAGCTTTTTTTGCTGTCACAAAAGCCAATTTCCCAAAATATTGTCTGGCTGAAGTCAGATCTGCTCCTTGGCTTCATGGCTGTGGAAAACCAGACTTTCCACAAGTAGGGAGCCACAAGCAAAGCTGCTTTTTCTTGCCTGATGGTAAACACATAATATTGGGATTTTTTTTTTTTTTTTCCCATCATCTTTTCTGCTGAAAATTAATTAGGAAGCCGAGATTTTAACACTGAGAGCTCAGGACTCATTTTGTCCTCTTTCCACTTGCCATGGGAGCGTGGAGAGGCGTAGAGATGGGACCCAGCACCCTCCAAGTGTCCGTGAGGAGCATCTGTGCCGTGGTGCCCGAGGCCAGGGATCACTCCCGAGACAGATGCCTTTGGAGGCACAGACGTATGTGTTTCTGCTTTGTAAAAAAAAAAAAAAAATTAAAAAATTAAAATATATTACAAAAAAAAAAAAAAGAAAAGCCACCAAAACTCTTGTGGTTTAGACAGCTGGTCTGGCAGTTGGTAATGTGAAGGCCTATTAAAATATTTATGCTATTTGTTATTTAACTTCATTTGTTTTTTCTGAAGAATTTGGAAATGGGCTGATTCAATAAAATCGCGTGAGGCCGCCCGGGGTCGGGAGTGACAAGAATTGGCAGAAATTTGGGGGCACTGGCAGCACGGGGGGCTAATATTCTGTCTTTCACTCTCCTGAAATCTCGTGGTTCTGTTTGCCTTCGGAGCGAGAGGAGGTGCTAATAAATACGCTGAAAATATTTTCACACTTCTGCTGGGTGGAATTTTGATTCGGGAGCTGGGGCACAAAGGCCGGGCTTCGCGGAAACTTCGGAGTCAGTGACAAGGCTCCCTTTGACTCAGCCCCAGCAGTGGAAATCAGCGTTAAAAATGACACCCCCACCTCAAAGTTTCAGGGATTTGTTATTTTGGGTGCTCGCAGAACTCGCTGTGTAGGTTTTAGTGCGGGACCCAACTTCTAGAACTTCTCAGCTGTTCAAACCGTGATGCCTCAGAGCATGGGCAAGTTTCAAGTGTAATTTAATTGTTTTCTGACAGGGAGCAGCTCTCGTGGAAATGCAGAGTGGGTATTTGGACTGGAGAAAAAGTAAAAACAATAAAATTGGGTTTAGCATCCTTGGGGAATGATGATCACAGAATCCCAGAACCCTTCACCTTGGAAAAGCCCCCTCAGACCATCGAGTCCAACCATTCCCAGCACTGCCAAGGCCACCCCTGTCCCCAAGTGCCACATCCACGTGGCTTTGAAATCCCTCCAGGGATGGGGATTTCACCTCTGCCCTGGGCATCTGTGCCAGGGCTGGAGAACCCTCTGAGGGAAGAAATTCTCCTGATATTCACCTTAGCCTCCCCTGAAAAAACTTGAGGCTGTTTCCTCTGGACCTAACCTTCAAATCTGAGACCAACACTTGAAAATTTACAAAATGGAGATTTTAAAAGTTGGAGGGAAGGAATCCAGGTGTCTACTCTATCTAAAAGTTGAACAAATTGGATTGTTTCTCATGTTTGGGGAGCTTATGCTGGATGTGCACAACCTCGTGGCCTTCAAGGGCTCACCACAGACAGCAGGAAAATGGGAAAAATTCATGATGGAAAGACAATAAAAAAGGTGTTTTCACAATAATGAAATCCAAAAGAACTGTTCACCTACAGTGACCAGGTTTTGAAACAAAGAAGAGGAATGGTGAGCATGAAAGAGGGGGAAAAAGAGGATAATGAATTTCCAATTTTGCTTCTTTTCCAGTGCCTCACTTGAAGGACAAGCTTCCTTGAAAAATGATGCTGATTTATGAAAAAAAATTATTATCTAATCAATCTAGAATTCAACTGGATGCTTTCTAGGTCCTAATGCTGTGTTTTGTTCAACCCTTGGTTTGGGACAATCAAGGGCCCTGTGAAAGGTTCAGGACTGAGCCCAAGGGGTCAAACTCAGGCTACGCTCAGAGGTGGTGACAGAGCCTGAACAAATGGTGCCAGACGTGTGGAGATCAAATTAGTAAAGCCTGGTTTCATGTTAACCAGAGATAATATGGTGTGAAATCATTTAATTAAGGAAAATCCCCAGATATTCTGGGAAGCACGGAGGAGCAGACTGGAAGGGAGGCAGTGTGGAAGTGGTCAGGGAGTGAGCGTGGGCGTCTCCACGGCCTCGTGTTGCTGCTGGAGGAGCGAGGAGAAAGCCAAGTTGTGTTCCCTGGTGGGCTGCAGTCTTGCTGGATCTGCTGTGGGGGGCTCGTTTTGGGGAGCTGCTGCTTAAGGGCTGATCTTTATTAGGGCTTTTACACCACGGCAAGTTGTCGTTGAACTTTTATTTTAAGACTGAGAGTCTCTAACTTGTTCTCTCAGCAAGCTGTTTTCCCAGACTCACATGTGCTTCCCCCAGGATTTGTGCAGAACCTTTTTCTGGAAGCTCAGCTCTTTGGTGTGTTTTTCCCTCTTCCAGCTCCTTGGAGGGGTTGGTCCCACAATGTTTGACACCAATATCTGGTTTAAGCTCCAGCTGTGGGAAGAGCTCTTCCCTCTTCCTCTTTCCTTCCCCTATTAATTTTGAACTTCTGTAGAATCCTGGGAGAGTTGGGGTTGGAAGGGTTTTTTCACTCACAGTGAAAATTATCCAGAGACACTTTCTTTTTTGGGAAGTGTAAATCTTTATTTTAAAGTCATTTTAGTGGAGCTGCATTTTCTCCCTCTTCATCCCTTTTGCTCCTGTGAAGGTTGGAAAAGCAATTTATAGCCTGAAGATCTCTCAGCATTTTTAAGGGTTCTCTTGACTCTTATATTCCTTCTTCCTTAATTTCTTGGGGTCATTTGAACCCACAGTAAATGATTGAAGGGAGAGTGGCTGCAAATCCAGTAGCTGGCTTGTCATTTTTGCTGTTTGAATAGATAAAATTTGTATTTTTGCTTTTGTTATTAATTTCCTTTAGGAATAGTTTTCCTTAAAATATTGAGAAACTATAATTATATATATGTAAATTTAAACTATTTACATGTTTTTCCTTCAGACATGAAGGATAGAGGAATGCTGATGACAAAGGTAGCTGGTTTTGGAAAGAATTGAACTTTTTCTTGTACCTCAAAAGAAAACCTTCTGAGCAGCTCAGGGATCTCCAAATATATATTTTCAATTATTGCAATTACACTGATCTTTGCCTTTTACCAAATGGCTGAGGAGGAAAGTGGTCTGAAAAGGGGTTGATTTGGTTAAAAAAGTGAACAGAAAATATGATGATGCATGGCCCTGACAATGCTTGCCTGTGTAAGGCAGCGTGATGTGTGTCAGCAGTTCCTCCTCAAACCCACCAATGTAAAAGCTTAAAAATTCTCTCCTGATCCTTCTTCCTGTATTATGCACTGCATAATTCACTTTGAAGAACTAAAAATAAAGCCAGGCTCTTTACAACACTGTGCACATGCTGGAGTGGAGTAAACACGTGTTCAATCTGTTCTGAGCTGCCTGATTAAAATAATCGTGGTGTGAAGGAGGGAGGCAGGAGGGGCACAGCCGAGCATGTCAGAGAGCACAGAAGTGTTGAAATGCCCTTGAAAATTAAAACTGTGGAGGCTGTGCATGTTAAAATTATTAGGGTTCACGTGGGTGCAAAGATGTTGACAACTTGAACTTGAAATTTCTTACAAGTGTGGCCTTAAATAAATTTGGATTAAATCAGCAACAGGAGGTGAAACTGTGTTTGATGAAATTGTCTGGCAAATTGGTTTTAAGTCTGGAATTTCATTTTCCAAACAGAACACTGTGGAGAGGGCAGCAACAAGCAAAAATGAACTGCAAGTTATTTTACTGTTTGGGGAGACAAGAGACTCTTTATAGTTCTGTTCTAAAGCTTAATTTTTAGGACCTGTATAAATAGAATCCAATCCACCAACTGATTTGGAGAGGATAATCCATCAATATTTAATTTGGTAAGAAAGAAAATGCTTTAAAATAATAAATGTAGTTCATGAATCAGATGCACCATTGAGTTCCATTATTAAATGTAGACGTATAATATCGGTGGCCTCATGTTTGTTATTTTAATAATTCTAATTAACTTCTGGTAATTGTGGTGGACCTGCTGTCAGCTATCCTGGCTATGATCATTACTCAGGGTTATTATTTTCTGCAGACAGCCAGTGAATAGAGGAAGTTTTATGGCAAACCAAACTTAAATAGCACAAGTAGGTTTTCTTGTTGAGGAAAAATGCCTCATGGTGAATTTCATCGCGATCTGTCCGTGTTTAAGAGCTGTGGAGAGATCCAGGCAATCTTTAGGATAATGCAGTCATTTCCAAAGCCCCCACAAACAATATTTCACCCTTTCTCCTCGGCTGAGGAGGGTGAGTGAGATTTGTGTGGAGGAGCAGGAGCTTTCTCCCTCGCATTTCCCCTGCTCCTGCTTCTGTCTCTTTATCCTGCAGTCCATCCCTCATGCCGTGGTTGTAATGGTGACAAACCAGGACACTCCAGCCTGGACTGCTGCAGACACAGGGATAGGAAATGAATCCATTGCTGGATGCAAGGACAAATCCTTCACTTTTCTGAAAGGTGCTTCAGTGTCTGAGAAATCCATTGAGCATGGAGCTGCTGGTGAAGGAGGATCTGTGAAACAAACTTGTGATTTTGCCCTTCCCCTTGGTAGGCCTGGAGGCTTCTCCCACATCGGAGATGGCACTCAGAACCAGTTTTCCTACAGGTCTGGATTAGGTCTTTCTGCAGCTGCAAAAATTCTGCCCCATTTCAGATGGGAAAGTGTCATGGGATGGAGTTTCCCATCAAAGACGTGTGCAGGAGAGAAAACCCCAAAAATGTTGTGATATCCAATTTCTAATTAATTGAGGTTGCTGCTATCTAGAAAAGTTGGAAAGATTTATTCTTCTGCCACAGCAGCTTTTCCATGGGAAGGAACAGCTGCAAACACAGACGGAACAAAACCCCACAAAACTTTTCACTTGAAAAAGAAATTTCAAAGGTAAATTTTCAGTGGTCTTCAGATTGTTCTTGTGCCTCTTCAGAGCGAGTGGAACTTGGCACCAGCTCCTTCTAGAACAATTGACTTTCAAGAATCCATCACACTCCTCAGCAGAAGGTTGGCAATCTCTGAAATGATGCTCTCATCTCTTTGGCTGAAGAGATGAAGGCAGGAAAAACGCGCTGGAGGCGGAGCAGAGCTGGGGTGTGTGGGACCATCAAGCCATGGATAAGGACTTTAGGACAGTCTGAACATTGCAAACATCCTCTGGCAAGACCTGAAATCTGGTGCTGGAAAAAGGAAAAAAATCTGCTTTTCTAGCATTTAGCGTGTGAGTGGATGTGAGGGACAGATATTATTTTAAATTTGGAAATAGAAAATTATGTAAGGAAGTGGATTTAATCCCCCAAGTGTGTTTGGGGTGAAATTGAAGACTCTAAAGTAAAAAGGCAACTCGGAGTGGATTTAGGGATTGCAGCTGGTGTTTGTGACACCCTGAGAGTACCAATCAGGCTCTCAGATGGAGTTTTTGGCACCGAGGGACAGTGCCCATTGAAACAACTGCTAATTCCCTGTGCCAGTTGCACTTCCTTCAAAGCACATTGCACGGAGAGAGAGAGACTGAACTCCTTCTGAGCCTCATCAGAACATCCACACAGCTATTGCACAGAATCTCCAGGTTGGAAGAGACCTTCAAGACCCTCGAGTCCAACCCATGTCCCAACACCTCAACTAAACCCTGGCAACCGCTGAGTGCCACATCCAGTCCTTTTCTAAACACATCCAGGGATGGTGACTCCACCACCTCCCCCGGCAGATGATTCCAGTACTTTATCACTCTTTCAGTGAAAAATTCTTTCCTAAAATCCAGCCTAAATTTGGGGCATCTTCAAAATGTTTCAGTGCTTTGGAGTAGATCCTGGAGGTGTTGTGCCCTCCTTTGACGCTGCTGTGTCCCTCTGGATGGCATTGGGGGAAAATGAAGCTCCCACCTCCCAGGGATGTTTGCTTTTCCTCCTGCCCATCACAGCAGCCAGGGGAAACTCCAAGTTCACACAGAACCTATGGATTCCTCAAAAGAAATTAATCCTGAGTGGTTTTATCTCATTTTCTGTGTATTGCCTACTGCAATTTGGGCTCTTAATTTGTTTTTGCAAATGATGAATTTGATTTCCTGATGTCAATGAGTGTCTGCCTGTCGGAAGGCTCCGAGCATGACTGGCATAATAAAATTTCTTTCTTGTATTAGAGTTGGAACTTTGTGTATTAAGAACTTCCCTCTGTCTGGTAGCTAAGATCAGATGGCAGATCTTCCTCTATCTCGACTCCAAGTTGTAGTTAATCTTTATCATCAAAGGGAATAAGAATGATACTCAGCAGGGTACAGCAAGAATAGAAAAAATAGGTAGAAAATTTACTAAATGGCAAATCTCAGGTTTTTTTTGGTTTTTTTTTTGGACTCATTGCAAGTTCCAGCATCTATTGCTAAAGAAATATTTGTGACCTCTTAGGGGCTTCTTTTTGTTGTTGGAAATGGATGGAATGGGTGGATCTTGAGGTTTTTTTTCTCTGCTCAAAATATAAATCTGGTTTGTTGTTGTTTAGAGTGTTCATATCAGACCTACAGTAGAATTCTGCTTTTTAGTTGGTGGGGATGACACAGAATAAAACATGATGCCCTCAGCTGCTCTAAGCAGATGGGAGAGTTATTCTCAGTGGATTTTTAGGTGTCCAGCTGAAGTTTTTGTTCTCAGGTAGGTGCAGTGAAATCATCCTGTTGTCCCCCACAGGAGAAGTGACACAGTTGTCCCTGGGGGCTGTTCCTGGCCCCTGGGTGTAGAAATGCTGCTTCCCAGTTGGAATATTGTTTGCAGACAGAAGGGAGGCACCCATGGAATTGTCCAGCTTGGAGAACCCCTCCAAGGCCACCGAGCCCATCCCTAAACCCTGTCCCCAAGTGCCACATCCAACTCGAGCCAGTCAGGTTCTCAAATTTCCAGCAGTTCTCCCTCAACAGTTTATTTTTTTTAATTTTTTTTTTTTTTATCTACATCTCAATTACATAGCGAGATGTTCTTTTTAAAAACTTGTTTGTTATTAAGATATAAATCTACTTATTTTAGTCATGTAGTGCGTGGCGGCGTAATGCAATACAAGAAGATTACAAGCTGATGGTGAGATGTTAATAACAGTAACACAAAACATTAAGGCAAGTGACATTTACATAAGTATCTTGATCTTAATACATGTAATTTACATATGAAAATTTAATCACCATAGAGATAAACAGCTGCAATGTTTAATTAAACTCTCCACACAAAATCAGCCTGCAAGAAGTAGTTTGTCACTGCTAATTTATCACAATTCTCATAAGTATTCTTTAAAATAAAAATGCAAAATAAATGACTCTTATTGATAATTTAACTTCTGGTTACTTTATCGTATTCTCAACAGGCTTTGATGATACAATTACAATATGAAGATTCCAGGCTCGTTTTCTCACCATTTAGAAGACAAAACATAAATACACGGAGAAGGAATGTACTTGTTTACAGGCTGAAGGGTCAGCAGTGTGGCAGCGCTGGAGCACAATTTAGGCAAATTTAATGCTGTGATAAGTTATGTGCAATGAAGGTCTGGGAGTCCCTCTCCGTGGGGCTGTTTGAGGAGGAAACAATTAGAGGTGAAAATTAATGCTGGAATTATCCTGGAGCTGGAACAGGCTCCATATCCCTCCCCAAACCACATATTTTGGGAATCAGAGATGTGCTGACATTCAGGAGTTATTGAAGCCCAGACTTTGGTTTTAAAGCCAAGCAAAGTGCTCGGTGTCTTGAAGGAAACAATTTCCACGTCTTTCCGGGGATTCTTCAAGGAAATTAAAATTAGAAGGTTGGCTGTATCCTCTTCACAGCGCTAACAGCAAAAAAAGAGATTTTTGGTAACTTCAGGGTAGGTGGATAACAGCAAAAAAATAGATTTTGGTAATGCTGGGGTAGGTGGGAATGGAGATGTTTAACATTTAGTACCTGAAAGTGCATATTTTTAGGTGTGAAACTTATTCTCTCCCCAGAAGAGCAAACTGCATAATGAGGCTGTGTCAGATGCAGCTTCTGCATATGCTGAGAATTTTTATATTGTTTATGTATAAATGTACCGAATTTCCTGTCCCATGGCAGGAACTCTGGGGAACCTTGGGCTGCACTTGGCAAATTCATTTTCATGGACCCACAGCAAAGATGACCCTTGGAAAATCCTGTTTTCACCTTGGATTTAGACTTAATTTATTGCTCACTTCTCTTTCTGTGCAAGTTTTGTTTAAGGATGTGATTATTTAAGGTTATTTTTGTGCCTAAAGATGATACCCAGAGCACACAGAAAAAATGGGGTGATTTTGTCCTGAGTTTAAAAATCCTTGTTCTCAATTATGAACCTGTTTAATTAAAGCAAAACAGGGCCAAATTCAGCTTTTTATTTATAAATGAACCTTGCAGGAGAATTAGATATGAGGAAAAAAATCTCTAGTAAGTAGAGATTAGGTCTAGGATAGGATAACTCGATACCATGCTGAAAAAATAACCAATTTTAAAGCAATACAACTTTTTTTTTTATTTGTTTTATTCCAAATTTGAATTTTGCAGCATAGTTGGAATTAAAAAAGAGGGAATGGACTGTTTAGAAAATAAAAATCATGGGGGAGATGCAAAGGTTTCTCTCTTAGTGATGTTCTTCACAAAACCACTCAAAATTTAAGAGGAAATATTCTCAATATTAGGAAATATCTATTTCACCTTTGATTTTGGTGTGGTTTGAATGTGTTGGTGGAAGTTGATCCTTAGTGGAAATTTCCTGGCTCTGCTGTTAATTGCTCCGTGATACAATAAATTTGCTCATGATTTGAGCTAGAACAGAGAGATTTAGGCACAGTTCCCCTGCAATTCCAATATTTGTGTCCACAGAAGCAACTGGAATGGAGATTTCAAGGAGAAATTCTGGATTCCCAACATTTTCAATTCCAGGTTAGGACTGTTTGGTGAGAAAGATGAGTAGGTGCAGAATCTGTCAGTGCTAAGAGAAGAGGTGCTAATAAAAAATGGAGTTTTGAATAGATATATTTACATATCTATATATTTGGAAATGCATAATTACAGTCAAAAAATAAAAAAAAGGTGAAGATCTTCACAAAAATAACGTTTTCCACTATTGTTTTGCAGTCAACATAAATGCATATGTTTCATGTTATCACCTGAATGTGTTTGTAAAGTTATTTAATTCAGTGATTTGGGCTGCCATTGGTTTATTACTGTTAAACAATTGAGTAAAATTAAATGACAGTCCCTCTATGAGTTCTTTTTTTAGCTCATAACCTTCCAAAACTCAGAAAAACCAACAGAAATCTACTCTGTAAGGTCTTCTTGCTGCATCTATTCCAGTAGAAAAAAGATGCCAATTCCAAGTAGACTTCAAAAATTCCCCACACTCCAAAATTATTTTTTCCATTATTCTTTCCATACCCCGTGATATCTTTTCTATATTTTTTCAAAGTTCTTTGCCAGTACACAGCAGGAATGTCTATTTTTCCACTTTGAAGGAATGCAAGTTGAGGTTCTTCTGCACCTAAACCATTATTAAGCAATATTTTAATTAAATTTTGGATAGACTTCAGTCTCCAGCATCCAAGCTAACCTGGCTATTTGGAAAGCCTTTATGTAGAATGTTGATGGTGATGAGTTAATTGTATTTTTACAATGCCTGATTGGGGTAGGGGATGTTTTTCCATATGGGAACGTGGGATTTCTCCTTCTGGATGGTCAATGAGAGACAGAAAATGTGGGCATCAGCTAACTTGGAGTCATTAAGGATTTAGGAGCTCCAGCATCCTGCACAATCAGGTCCAGCTGCAATCATTTATCCATGAGATAATGATGACCAAGGAATAGACATTTTAGATTGTTTTTGGTTTATTGCCTCGTGTTTGTGCAGCAGGGTGCTGAGCTGGTCTTGAGGGTGCTGCGAGAAGGGACTGTGGGAAATGTGTGAGAGAATGTCCTCTGGCTTTCCAGATGGATCATGGAATCATGTGGGATGGAGAACACCCTTAGGATCGAGTCCAGCCTAATGGGTGGGTTTTGTTAAATTGATGTGTGTTAATGAGTGTGGAAGCTCTGTCCAGGCAGGAGGCCTCTTTCCAAATATAAAATATATCCCCATGAAAGTGGTGCGGGGTTTCCAGGCTGGTTTTTGGGCACCTCAGCCCCTGCTTCTTCCTCTTCCTCGTTGACAAGTGCCTTCAATCAGTGTTCCCGAGCTGTGTGACCCTCCCCATCCCCATCTTGTGCTGGAAACACCCCTGCAGCTCCCGTGGCATCCCATAAAATCCCATCCAGACTGGACAGACAGACAGACAGACAAGCTGCCGCTGCTCCTGGGCAGAGCCAGGGATGCTCAGCAGGACATTCCCTCCTCCTGCCGCACCACATTCCTTTGGGAAACCTTTTGAACAACACAGGCTTGGTCTGTCCATGCTGTTATCCTTGTAGATCCCATGTAATGCTGGAAATTCATGTGCACAGCCCCACAGCCCCTGGGCAGCATCGTTTGCTGTGCCCTGGAGACCCCGGGCTGATGGGGTGACCCCAACATGTCCCTGCCCTTTTGGTGGAGACACTTCTCTATCCTGCTTAAGAGGAGGCTTTCTGCTGGCTGTAGATGAATTAACTGCTGTGTTGATTAGATTTACACAATCTTTCAGGATAAAAGTATTAAGGAAATACAGAATGATCAAAATCCGGCTCTGAAAAATACAACATCCTCTCCAGTCTGGCAAACCAGAGGCATCAGTAGAGCTGTGGACCAGCAAGGAGATGATTTTATTGTGCTTTTTAAGTGACAAAGTGTGAGAGAAAGCCTGAAAGGACTGGACTATCAAGGACTGTCTCCTTTAACTGCAATCTCCATCGTGCTGGATATAAATCTTTGTTGCCAACAGCACAAACATAAATTGAAGCAGTGATTATAATGCAAACCCACTTTATTTATCCACAAAATCCACTCACGCTCCCGGTGCAAGTGTAGATTTTCTCCTGTGAGAAGTGATCGGTCCCTCAGGACATCTTTTCTCCCTGTCCCTTGATGATGTCAGCGAGTGGCTGATTAGCTGCTGACACATGAAATTATGGGGGATCAGGAAGGTTAATGAAAGGCTTCTCTCTCCAGCCATGCCCATGCCCCGTCTCCCTCTCTCCTCCTTGGCTTTGGGTGGTTTGGTGACCTCAGCGACAAAGTCAAGAGAGAAAATGCACACTATCATGGCAGTGCAGCCTAATCAGTAGTTCTCTGTTAATATCTAATTATTTAATAAAGGGGGGATGAATTATTTGTGGCCCAGAGTTTCCCCCAACGAGGGCTGCTCCACGGAAGCGCTGTTCAGCTGTCCCCGCAGTGCTGTCATTGATTAGCTCTGTCATGTTGAATATATTTTTGCCTGTATGATTTGCATAGGAAATCCTGGTTTGTGTTGAAGACAGAGGATTTGTCATTCCCAGGAAGAACACGGGGCTGGGCTGGAGTCACCAGGGGACAGGCTGACCTGTGCAGGTCCAGTGGGGCTGTCTGTGCCCTCGGTGCTGGTGCCTGGGAGGTCAGTTTGGAGAGGGCTCATTGCCAGCCTGCTGTGACCCCTGAAACTCCTCTATATTCTTCCCAAATATCCTGTAGCAGGAATATCTGGTGTAGAGATACTGATTTTACAGTTCTTCATCTCCATCTCCGTGTCCATAAATCAGATTTTCAAGGAGCACCCTTTCCTTGTCCTTCTCATAGAACGCTGTGGGTTGGAAGGGCCCCACAAGGATCACCAAGTCCAACTCCTGGCCCTGCACAGCCCCAAAATCACACACCAAGAGGATGCTGTAGGGTCAAACTGTGCCTTGTCTAATCTTCTTTCTTCTCCCCTGGCCTCTGCCTCTGATTGCAGTCACTGGGAGCTGTGGGTATTTGTACCCATTAATTTAAATCATCCTCCTTTAATGGTTCAGCTTGGGAAAGATTTTCTGAGTTAGCACGAGCCTGACCTTAACATATGTCAGGCTTTCCACAGGGTGGGTGAAGATTATTTCCATACTAATTACTGCTCCAAAAGCTTTTCCTTCTTGGTTGCACCCAGTTCCTGCAGCTCCTTCCTCTTTGGGCTTTCCTTCCTATCACACTCCAACCATTTTGATCTTTTATCTTCCTGTGGGGGTAAAAAAAGTGCTTGAAAATTTGTTTTACTTAAAGAATTGTTCTGAATATAAATGAAAAAAAGAATTTCAGAATATGAATTTGAGTTCTGAAGTTCAGTTCGGAATTTCAGTTTTGGCTGCCCCATCCCTGGAAGTGTTGAAGGTTGGATGGGGTTTGGGGCAATTTGATTGGGAGATAAAATGAGACAAATGAGATAAAATTTTGTGTCCTGGCAGTGAAACATCTGCTGGATGGCTCCTTGGAGACTTCCTTGTGTCTCTGGACCACACTGACCTCAGGGCACTCCCTGGGATGGTTGGGAAGGGAATCCTGAGTCGGGAATTGGAGCTGAGGGTCCCTTTTGTCCCTCTGGAATCAGTGACACAAGGGGTGCAGCAGCAATGTGGATGCTGGCCAGAGGAAGGGAATTATTTTACAGGCAGAGATGTGGGAATAACTCACCCAGGCCACATAAAAAATGTGATTGTGGAATTGTGGGCGCTAAAGGGGTGGGTGGCAATGTCGGTGTCTCAAACCTGGAGCTCCAGGTGTGATCCAGGGGAAGGCACAGATATTTACTGGGACCAAAGCAGTCCTACAGCGGCTTCTCTTTATATTTTGTTGTGTTTTTTCCTGTGCTGGTTTTCACCCCGTTGTTGGGCAGCTCCAGGAGCGTTTGGCTGTGTTTGTGTGGGGTTGAAATGGGACAGACCCACGGCGCTGCTGGGCTCCCGATAAACACGGATCCTTCTGCTCAGGGGAGATGTGGGGTCTCTCTCTCATTCCCAAATCCATGGCAAACAGACTCTGGCTCAGCTGAAGGGCCAGGGGCCTCCACACCCACCCCAGAGTCAGCTTTTTCCAGGAGAGATAATTCAGAGAAGGGAGAGAATGCCTCCTGCACTTGGGCTGCAGGCAGGACCTGCTGCCATGGAGAAGCGCTCCAGGGTTCCACCTGGAAAGTGGGATTTTAGAAATTATTTGGCTCTGAGTTTTGGCTCAACTTTTGTTCCCCTGGCACCTTGGCATGTGTGTGAGCACAATTATTTTAAGGGTAACGGTATGAATGATTGAAGTCCCAATAAAATAGGAGAAAACTTTTTTTTCTTGTCATTTAGGGTAGAGCAGATAATATAAAATTATTATTTTATTTATGTTATATTATTTATTTATTTATTTATTATTTTATTTATGCTATAAAATCAGATAATTTTATTCAATTTTTATTTAATTTATCAATTTAAATCCATTAAAATTAAAAAAAATAAAATTAAAATTAAAATCAAATTAAATAAATCAAACCTATTGATTTTATATCTTTATATATTAAGATTTTTTTTATATCTTTATGAGTATTTTATTTTTTTATTTTAAAGTAAAAAGTCCATGGACAGTGCAACAATGGAGGTTTTTTAAGCTGAGCTCTCAGGACCAGCCCTTTCTCCACACCCCATCTTGTCTGGTTGGGATGGAGAGTTTGGAGCAGGATGTTCACAGACATTCCATAGATAAAGTGTTTTCCCTTGTGCTGTTTCAGTCACCCTGAAATAACCACAAATAACAAGTCCAAGCTGTCAATATCCTGGTTTTGTACCTTCAGCTGCTGACTGGAGCAATGGGACAAGGTCCTTTGTAAATATTGTGATTTCTCTACAGCACCCTGAAATAAGCTCATGAGGTGATTTAGGCTTGAAGCTTTTGTGGAAGAGATAATTATTCTTTTAGTATTATAATAGATCACAATAAACTCAGTTTGCACTTCTGCAGTGGGGAGTGTGCTAGCTGGAGGAGTGAACAATAACTCTTTTACAGTATTATCAAATGGCACCATAGAAAAGCAAAAACCATCTCATTTTCTAGGCTGCTTCTTTTGCACATCCTCTTTAAATTGATAAATATTTATATTCCAATCTGGGATTCTGTTTGGAGCATCAGCCACAGCAGTGATCTGGTGAGCATCACTTGATCTTGAGTGAGCTCATTTTTGTGCGTGCAAAAGTGTGCAAAGGCTTTTCTGCCTGATTTTATACAAGCAATCTTACAAATCTGGGTTAAAAACAAATATTCTAAACAAACATGCATGCTGATGACATCTGAAGGGCCATTTCTGTGTGAAAATACCAGAATATTGAGGTAAAAAGAGTGATTATATCACTCAGTGCCTATGGAATCTGGCCCACAGCTGAAATAATTGTTTATAAACCTCTGCAATCCCCTGCACATTTTCATCAAAACTACTTCTGGATTGTTAGAGGAAAAACTTACGAAACTTGATATCAGAAAAGTTCTGCTTTTATCCACATGCTGTGGATTTTAGCTGAAAAAAGTAGATTTAGATGGGATTTTAGGAAGGAATTCCTGGCTGGGAGGGTGGAGAGGCCCTGGGGTGCCCAGAGCAGCTGTGGCTGGATCCCTGGAAGTGTCCAAGGCCAGCTTTGGAGCACTCTGGGACAGTGGAAGGTGTCCCTGCCCATGGAAGGATGAACTTTGAAGTCCCTCCCAGCCAAACCATCCTGGAATTCCGTGATTCTCCAAAGCCTTTAGCTTTTCCCACTCTCTGTGACCTGTTTGAAGGGCAGGGCAGATCAGCCCCCTCCTGTTTCAGTGCCCACTTCCCATTCCCAGAATGGTGGTTGAATTTTTTTTTTTTTTTTAAAAAAGATTTGCACAGATTTTGTGCCCCAATTAGCACTGCTAATTGGGGCACACAAGCAAATTGCACTCTACCCTGTGGAGATTGTCAGGCAGTCAACCAGAGCACTGAGTCACCAAGAGCGTGACTCTAACCCTGAGCTGGGGCTTAATCAGGTGCAAAATCCGAGGAGGTCCCTCCAGGAAGGACACAGTCCTCTGCTGGGTATCAATGAGAGAAGATGCTTCAGGGGTTTTGATAAACTTTAATTTTTTTTTTTCTTTTTTTTTTTTTTTTTTTAAAGGACAGAGGTTAAAACACAACCCTGGGTAGCTGGGAAGGAGATTGCTGGTAATTCGGTATTTTAAATTAAAAGAGGGTTGGCTTAGGTTAGATGTGAGAAAGTTTTTACAGTGAGGGGGGTGAGACACTGGCAAAAGTTTTCCAGAATGGTGGAGAGTGTCCCATCCCTGGAAGTGTCCAAGGATGGGGCTTGGAGCATCTGGAAGAAGGCTGGAAGCAAATCTTGGGTTATTTTGGTTTTGGAGATGCATTTTTGAGCTGTCAGCATCACAAAAGGCTGGTGCTGTGAGAGGGAAGTGTAGGTGGTGCTGCCCATCCCTTTCCTGGGGGAAGAAATTTGAAAAGTCCCTGGCCCCACTAAAATATTGGTCCTTATTTTGTGGTGTCATGGAAGACCCAGGAATTAATTTAGGTCCATCGTGGTGCACCTGGAGAAAGAAAAACAGGTTTAAATAACTGCCAAACAATTATTCTTTATTTTGAATACATAATTAAATCAAGTCAAACCTTTTCTACTTTTTTCCACCACGGGAGGGATCTCCTTATATAATGGAGGCATTTTCTCCAAGATGCAGAGGATATAAAGGAATATAATCCAAAAATCCTGTCTCAAAAATCATGTCTGGATCCTGTAGCACAAGGAACAGCCAGACCTTTGTCACTGAATCCAGCATGGGAAACTCCCTCCCCTTTCCCACCTCCAGGTAATGGGCAGCAGTGTCCACTTGAAAAGTCTTTTTTTTTGGGGCTTTGCAACCCATTTTGATAAGAGAAGGGAAAAAATTGTCATTCAAAGGTGTGGTTTAGGTGTAGGTGGTTTTGCTGCTTAAGGGGCAACGTGACCCGGCATTTTAAAAAGGAGAATACGGAATCAGGGAATGGTTTGGGTTGGAAAAACCCTTTCAGACCATGAATCCAACCATTCCCAGCACTGCCCCATGTCCCCAAGGGCCACATCCACATGGCTTTAATCCTCTCCAGGAATGGGAGCTCCATCTCCCCCCTGGGCAGATGTGCCAGGGCTGGACAGCCCTTTCCATGAAGGAATTTTCCCAAATATCCCATCTACATCTCCCATTGAGGTAATATTTTCATGTTCTATTGCTTTGTGAGCAATATTCTATAATATTCTATAATATTCTATAACATTTTATAATATTAATATTCTATAATATTCTATTGTGAGTGATTCAGAATTTTTGCCCATTTTTACAGAGTCTTGTATTACAAGCCACAGCACACATAAATGCACAAAATGTGAGAAATAATTTCATATTTACCATAAAACGGATCAATTCCATATATATTACAGACTGAATATTTTTATCCCTGTTTTTTGGGTATGATTGTT
The DNA here is from genome assembly GCF_030490865.1 of Poecile atricapillus. Lineage (NCBI taxonomy): Eukaryota > Metazoa > Chordata > Aves > Passeriformes > Paridae > Poecile > Poecile atricapillus. The sequence goes on from NC_081253.1 coordinate 2,622,468, forward strand.
GCTTGCTGTAAATCATTAAATCCACTAGATGGTGGTAAAGACCATCGACTTTATCCTCCTGCAGCAAGAAAATAAAACGAAGCCGTGAAAAAAGTTAGGAATACATTAAAAAATAACCCCCAAACCCATATTTGCCTTTCTGTGGTGTGAACTGCAACCAAGAGCGGGCATGAGAAAGCAGTGATGCTTTTGGGCATCATGTGATGAGGAGCTCCCCAAATGAAAGGGTTTTGTCAGGATAAATATCGAGTCAGATGATTATGAATCACTGTGGCAAGTTTTAATACAGATCAGAACCTAAATTAATCCTGCTCTAACTCATGGATCGTGGCTCTCCTTTGCCTTGGACACAAATGAATGGTAAACAATATTTTGGCAATATTTAGGTTAATCATGTAGAACTGATTACTCGAGAAGAATGCTATTATCATTTAGCCAATTTATACCCTGCTCTGTGACAAATGAAAATTAATGTTGCTGTTTTTAAGATATCAAATGGGTCATGATTTTAAGAAAAATGATTACCCCTAAAGATAACTGATAATGATGGCTAAAGGCAAGGAGATCCGAGCAAGTTAGCAACATCCATAATTCCCTAAGTAATTCAGTGGAAAAGCAAATAGAGCTTAGTGTGTCGGGTGGCTAAACAGGCAGCACTTTAGGTATTGTTTGTTGGGTCTTTTTGTTGTTGTTTTAAGTGTAACATTCCTCATTAATTATTTGTTAGTCATTTCCCATTAAAACGGGCATGATTGATGGTTTTTCCCACATTTAGTAAGCGAAAGCAGATTTCTGGAGTTGAGTACTGTGTGATTTTTTTGGTGCAGATGCAATAATTTATATTCCAGAATTGGTTCTTCTTGTTGGTAAGGAGTTGTGGAGTGGATCTCTGGGCTGTACATCGGTAAAGAAATGTTTTGCTGTGAGCACCAGAGGTGATGTGATGAAAATTGCCTCAGGCATTTGCAACAGGTGAGGGGTGAGAAACCCAACCAGAACAGGCAGGGAATTAAGGCTTGTAAGGAAAAGAAAATGTTCCTCATTCTAGAAAGGTGTGTTTTACATCAGAGAACTGGATAGGAATTAGGCATGGATGCTGAAATTAGGCAAAGGATGGCTGAAAAGCTGTTAAACAGGAGGGAATTTATCCTCCATCATTCCCAATTCCCTCAGGGAGAGAGCTGATCCCTGTGTGCCTCTGTGTGAGGCTGGATCACTCGGACTTGCTGCTCCTGTGTTGTGGCAAGTGTTTCCCTGCTTTCCCCATAAAATAATTTTGAAAGGTCTTCACTTTTTGCAGGACCAGAAAAATCTGTGCCAGTCCAGTTCTTCCTCCGTACAATCTTTGGGAGAAATTGATGCATATTCTGGAATCCATGGGTGAGCTTCCTGATGGAGACAGAGCACCCAGTGATTTCAGAAAATGTTCCCATGCTTTCCCCAAATCCCTTCTCTTTTTAAAAAATTACATTGCATGCTGTCATTTTACCATGTACTGATTATCAGAACAGAACTTTATCGATTTTAACAACTTTTGAAAAGTAGGCATGTTAAAGGGGGCTTTTTTGGGGGGATTATGTGATAATTATGGATCTTTTAGGATGGCAGACAATCTCTCCACTGCTGACTTTCCTGTGCTCCAGGACAGAGGGATTTGGATGTTTTTAGAGCCTTTTCTTTGCTTGTCCCCAGTTCTTTGGGTGACAGGCAGGGCCCATTCCAGCCAGCACCAAGTGGGATGGATCAGGATCCAAGCCAGAGCTGACCTTTGGGAGCTGGGGGTGATTTGTGGAGCCTTGGAACCTGCATTTCTCATGGCTCACAGCAGCATCTTCACTCCCATTTCTTTTCCAGCTGGGTGCTGACCAGCTCTGGTACTCGGGTAAGGCATTTTTAAAAGGCTGTAAAGGAACACTCACGGTCAGAGCAGTGCTTAAATCTCAGTTTCTTTGGAGGACTGGTCCTGGCAACATTTCCTTTGCAAGCTACTCAGGGATGGAGCAAAGGTTCATTTTGTGGGGCAGTATTTTAACTAGATGTTTAAAAAGAAGGCAAGAGAAGGCTCCAGGTAAACCTTGGAGTCCCTTCCAGTACCTAAAGGGGTCTGGGAGAACCAGAGAGGGACTTGGGACAAGGGCCAGGAGTGCCAGAACAAGAGAGAACACATTTGAGCTGCAGGAGGGTGGATTTAAAACAGATATTGTGAAGAAACCATTGACTGTGAGGCCTTGGCAAGGGCTCAAGGCAAGGTTGGAGCAGCCAGGTCTGGTGGAAGGTGCCCCTGGCCATGGTGAGGTGGGACCAGATGGGCTTTTAGGTCCCTGCTGCTTCATACACAGAATGTCCTTTTGGAACACTCAGCCCCTATCCGTTGTTTTGGGGTCTTTTACTGAAGTTCACAGCAATGAAAAAGAAAAATCTTGGTGGATGAGGAAGCAGTTGGTCAAAAACGTTGTCAGGAAAATTTGGGTGCAGTTTCAACTGTTCCTAAACAGCCATGGGGGAAAAAGCCCTGAGAGCAAAAGGGTTTCAGGGCAAAAGTGATATCAGGTTTCATTGTCAAATTCTTGCTGTGGGAAAGAAACCCTGCAGATGTGTGGCTGAGGAGGGCCAGGGCACTCCCAAACCAGCAGCCACCAGTGCCCAGGGGTGGGACCAACCTTGGAGCTGCAGCAGAAGCAAGGAAGGAGGTGGGATTTTGCTCAGAAAAGGATATGACCCTGCAAACCGGTTGAAAAATGCCAGAGAAATAGAAAGAAATATAAATGGAGATAATAATAAATAAATAAAAAAAATAGAAAAATAAATGGAAATAAATGTGAAGTGAGGGAAAGCTGCTGTGGGGAGTGTAAAGGCTGCTGGGCAATAAAGTACTTCAAAAAGTTCTCATTAGTCCATTTAATGTGACTAATCCCATAATTTAGATTTATTTTTATTTATATTTTATTTATATAAATATATATTATATAAATATATAACATAATATAATATATAATATATAATATATAATATATAATATATAATATATATTATATAATATATAATATATAATATATAATATATAATATATAATATATAATATATAATATATTATATATTATATTATATTAATATATAATTTTATTTTTATATTTATATAATTTATAATTTATATATTATATTATATTATATATTATATATAATTTATATATTATATTATATATAATTTATATATTATATTATATATATAATTATAATATAATTTATATTTATATATTAAATTATATATAAACCCATCAGAACAGAGTCTGAATAATAAAACCAAATATTTTTGGTTTTATTTGTGCATGTGTTTTGGTAGGGTTGCAACGCCAGATTTTTCCAGACTATTTTTTGTCAGCCAAGAAAGAGTTTCCTGGAGTATTTTCTCCTCTTCTATATAGCATGGATTTTGCAGAAGCAAGGTAACTCCTAGAAGGCAGCATCTGATCTTCCCATCCTCACAATTCCTGGAGGAATGACTGAGGTTTTCCTCTTCCAGGAGATTTTTACAAGTTTCAGATCTGGCAGACTTAAGTTGATGACAATTTCTAGATTGTGTCCTGCCTCTGAGTTGTTACTGAGAGTGCAAAGTGGCTCCCAAGCCCACAGGTTTTCAAAGGGAGTTTTGGAAAGTGCACCCTGAGATTTCTTTCCTGATCCAGTCTGTGTTTGCAGAGTAACTCTGCTCCTAAATATGAAAATTGGAGCCCTGTTTGTATCACTTAACCGGTAAGTGAGATTTTAGTTAGCACTGAACCAGTTAAAAGAAAAACAAAGTATTTCTTTAACCAACTCCAGCTCCACTCAGGCCTAAATTATTATTTTTTCTTCAGAAACGGGCATTTTAATGTGTCACTTTTCAGTTCCAGCTCAATAAACAACCATTTATTTACAATTTTAAAGCAATCTTCAGCCTAGTCAGGTAAGAATTATTTCAAAAGAATAAAAACATTTTCATTTCCCATCACTGCCAAAAATGAAAAGAACATGAGTTATGAGTCTTGCTGTGTTGTCTTAAGTTGATTACTATGGAATGATTAAAAAACTAGCTGTGCTGTCATAGCAGAGGAGTACATTATAAGTGTAATAACAGTTTAGGGATACAATCCATCAATGCCGTACTTGGGAGAAGGAAAAAAAAAAAAAAGTTGATCTATTTCTTTGGTCATCATTTTCAGCATATTAGATGACAAATAATTGTACGTTCATCAATAACAATAGATTAAAGTTGAAATGATTTATTGCCATTACGCTGTGGGATGATGGAGCGCTGGGTCACTCGAGCAGGGATGGGGGCTGTAGTTAATTTTCACGGGTCTCTTGGCAGAAATAATAGACAGAGAGGGGGAAACCACCTGAAACAAGGTAGATCAAAGTTGGTGACAAGTGATTTGTAGCTTTTTCTCTGCGGGAGTGGTGGGCTGGAGGTGGCAAAGGCTTGGACTTGATGATCCTAAAGGTCTTTTCCAACCTTAACGGTTCTGTGATTCCGTGATCCCAAACCAGGCGGTCTCTCACATCCTCGCCCAGCTGAGCAGCCTCCCAAGAAAATCCTCAATGCCAGTCCCGAGGTCAGGCCGGTTAATAGGGAGAAAATGGTCTCGAAACTTCTTTTTGATGTGAAAATTCTTCTATGAAGCATTTTTATTTACTCTTAAAATAGCAGAGAAGGGAAAACAGCTCCATTTGTCAATTGTCCCACCATCTTAGTGCTCCTGTGGAAAAACAGAGAGCACTCATTTGGAGAGGAGTGATCCCAAGTTTTAAGCTCAAATTTAGTTATTTTCCTGAAGGTTTTCTCTGAACAATCTTTGTATTCAAATCTGTCGATAATGTCGGATTTTGATTTGTCAGCTCCTGCCCTGCTGCCACGTTTGTTTTTCTGGAGTTGCTGGCTCAAAACTGGGAGAACAGCTCTTTTACTGGAGAGCTCCCAGTTTCCCCCACTCCAAGAAAAGCTGTGGAGTGTAATCCATTTGTGGATACCTCCCAGTTGCAGGTTTTTCAAGGAAATAGTGAGATTTCAGTTGAGAAAAATGTTTGGGGGTCCTAGACAGTGATGCAATTCTCATGAAACAGAAACTCTGCCTGAAAGAAGATAGGTTTGAAGTTAGCTTGAGCTTAACATGATTTCTGCTCTTGTAGTGATTTTAGGAGGAGTCAGCTTTTGTTGGTAGGATCGGAATTAAAGTTGTTTAGGAATTTTCTCTGCATTGATGGTGTAGAACCGCCACCAAATGATGGTGAGAGAAGGGACCAGCAGGAGCCAAGGTCTCTCTCCCTCATAAGAGCCAATAATGGAAAAAACCAAACATGTTTTGGTAATGTTTATAAATATGGAATTCCAAAAGGATAATTTTCTTAAGGAAATGAGAGAGAAGACAGAGACACCATGTCTTGTGTCACAGCTGGGAAGAAGGCAGGAGTTCTCTGTGTATCCTATGCTGCCTAAAACTTAGGACAGGCATTAAAAGTACCACCTAAATTAAAGTGCATTATAAATTCCTTAATTAGAAAGTCTCTAAAAGGTCCCAGGCTATTTTTTTTCAGGATATTTATAATTTTGCCTTAATGCTGTTGATATTTTTATGCATGACAGTTTTGAATTCAGCACTGGATGGCTCAGAAACAATTTTGTAATAGCAATGATAATAATTATTTAATGGGCTAAGATATTTTCCTTAATTTAGGAAAATCCACTGTCTGCCTAAATAATCCCTTTCATGGTGTTTGTGTGATTTAAACTGGCTCCAACAGATGACAGTGTCTGGATGACCTGGGATAGGAGAGTAACCACTTTGGGGTAGCCATTGGATCCACATAATTTTTCCATCTGAAACTCTTTGGACATGAATTTCCACCCTGTGTCTCTGGAAGGCACAGGCTGAACCTGCACACTTTAATACTATTAAAAGTTAGAAGGAGTTATTTGGGGTCTTTAAACTGCAGAAGTCTCTGGATTCCCACTCCTTGGAAAAGCCATACCTGCCAAGGAGTTGCCAAGAGCAAGTGACACGAGCAGAAAACCAGTTTTAATTTTCTGTCCAGTCAAATCTTAGCATTTCACACTCAATTCTCCTTCCTCAGTAATCTCAATAATTTCCCACCTTGCTCATGATGAATGTCTTGCCAGTTCCTACTCAGTCCTTCCACTTTACACAACCTAATTAAAGAAAACATTCCATGATTGCCTATTTTTCCTCATGCATGACAACCTATTATTTTTTCTACCACCTGATTAGGGCTTTATTATCCTTGGATTTAGATTGATTTGCTGGGCACTTTAATAAAACACTGCTTAGTTTGATTTAAAGGGCTACAGGTTTCAGTCACTCATAGAATTACTCTTATAAGTAACTCACATTCCAAGTACTGTGGAGTGTCCATGAAAGGGGATTAGAGCCTAAAGGAATGAGGATCACAGGTGACTTTCCAGTTGTGTGTGCTGTTAATATTCTTGTTGTAAGCAGTCAGGAGAGGACGTTTTGCAATATAATTTGTCAAGGGTGATAAATCTGTTTCATCATTTCTGTCAAGAATGGATCCTGTGTATTAAAACTACCATAAATATTTTCTCAAGATAAACCAAAAGTTTCATATGATTAAATAATAATACGTTTATGATGACAAATTGCATTTACTGTGTGTTATCTGAAATGCAAGACAAAATTAGGTAGTTAAAGTTCAAATGGATGGAGATCAGTTTTGATTTAAAATCAAAGGAATTTTATTAAGCAAATGAGATTTTCATCATTATTTTGTTATATCTACCAGTCTCTTCTTTCAGAAATATTACTTATGAGCTTAGATAATGATTTTAAAAAAAAACAGCCAAAAAACACCACAAATGAGCTTATTTTACAGCAAAATGTAGCCCAGTGAGAAAGTTCAGGAGTAGTTAAATCCATGGTTATTCCTGTCAGTTTGCTGATGGATTCCAGCATTAGGAAGGTGAGGAGTGGCCCACAGGCTGCTGTCCCCTCTCCCTCCTCAGTGCAGTGATGCTTTGGGGTCACTCTTGTCACACCTTATTTGATTATTTTTCATAACTTGGGCTCTTTTACCAGAGCACTTTCTGATGACTGAAGGTGCAGCTCTTTCCCACATACAGATGTGGAGAAGCTTGGGAAGCACAGCAGAGTTTTTCCCTCCAAAGGTTCAGTGCAACAAAAGAGATTTTTGGGGCTAAATGCTGGTGTTTCTCTTGGTTTTGTAAATGTTGATTGGTTCAGCTTTTTCTGCTTTCTAATTTTTTTTCCCTTTTTACTTTTTTTTTTTTTTTTTTTTTTTTTTTTTTTTTTTTATGGAAGTTTTCCTTGAACGGAATGAAAATTTCCTGGTTAAAAATGTCTGCAGGGTAGCTGGCACCAAATCCCCAAGTTTTAGGGATTGCTTCAACTTGTAGGAGATGGGCAGTGTAGGACACTTTGGATTCGGAGCCTGGTCCATTCCGTGGCCCCAGCTGGAGCAGTGTCCCACTCTGTCACCCCAGAACAAGGACATGGAACTGCTGGACTGAATCCACAGGAGGCCATGGAGAAGCTCTGGGGGCTGGAGCCGGGCTGGGAGAGCTGGGGGTGCTCACCTGGGAGGTGATTCTCTCCTTCTGGAGAAGGGAAGGATCCAGGGAGAGCTGGGAATGTTCCCCTGGAGAAGGGAAGGATCCAGGGAGAGCTGGGAATGTTCCCCTGGAGAAGGGAAGGATCCAGGGAGAGCTGGGAATGTTCCCCTGGAGAAGGGAAGGATCCAGGGAGAGCTGGGAATGTTCCCCTGGAGAAGGGAAGGATCCAGGGAGAGCTCAGAGCCCCTTGCAGGGCCTGAAGGGGCTCCAGGAGAGCTGGAGAGGGACTGGGGACAAGGGATGGAGGGACAGGAGCCAGAGAATGGCTCCCAGTGCCAGAGGGCAGGGATGGGTGGGATATTGGGAATTGGGAATTCCCAGAGCAGCTGGGGCTGTCCCTGGATCCCTGGAAGTGTCCAAGGCCAGGCTGGACAGGGCTTGGAGCAGCCTGGGATGGTGGGAGGTGTCCCTGGGCATGGCAAGGATGGACTTTAATGTCCCTTCCAACCCAAACCACTCCCTGATTCCATGTACAATTAATTTAGGCCTGGCTTTATCTCCTGCTCCATGGGAACTTCTCTGTTTGGCACGAAAGGTTTCTTTATTATGAAATCATTGGTTATTCATTGATTATGGCATTTTTGGCTGCCAAGCTGGCACCACTTGGATGTGTCTGTGGAGCAGTGACAGGCTGAGGGTCACCACAGGCTGCAAAGCTCGTTTGTCCCAAGCTCAGATGTTCTTCTCCAGCGCTGCAGGTGGACAACAGCTCCTTGGGCTGTGGAAAAATCTTGGATCCACTGCAGCATTTAGGAACTTGCTCAAAGGGAATCATGTGAAAACCTCATTTTCACATAAACCAGCATCCACATTGCTGTGAAATTGCTTCATCCTCCTGGTGTGGGATTGCTCCAGCAATGAACATCCGTTTCTTACTGGAAAATGGGACAAAAACAGCTTTAGTCCCTTTTTCCACGAGACATAAAATCCTGGAGGAGCCAGGTGTGTGTGGATGTACCTTACACTCCTGCTCATCCCAGTAAATCTCTTCATATAATTAGTCATATGCTTAAATTTAATCACTTTTGCAGCCGGAGAATTGAAAGAGCTTCCTTGAAGGGGAAATAATTTTTTTTTTTTTTTCCTGTGGCCAACTAATTTCCCTGGATTTTGAGTTCTTCAAGGAGTGGAGGAGAAGGGGGTTGTGTTTGCATGGAGGCGTCTGCAGAGAAAATTACAATGAAAATAAACGAAGGGATCACATAAAAGCCAAGTTGGAATACTGAAGAGATTTAATAGCTATAAACTGGTAGCTATTAGCTTCTAATTACTCTCAAATAATTACTGAATAGAATGGTAAATGTTATTAGCTTACTTTAATATTCAACATAAAATATTGCTTCCAACAATAATTTACTGTTTCTCCAGCTTTAATATAAATACATGTAAAACTGGGCTGCTTCATAAGCATTTGTAATAAATGAAATTATTCTGAGGGTTCTGTGGAGGACATCTGTACACTGTGGGCCAATGGAATTATTAAGGTGATGGAAAAAGCCTCCAAGTTCATATTCCCTGCTGAATTGGAGTTAAAATACTCATCCATTTAGTGTGGAAACAGATTTAGGTACTGAAAGACAAATCAAAATCTCCACACCAAGAGGAAAAATAAGACTTGGATGCGTAACTATGGTTCTGATTTCCAGATATAGAGGCCTAATTTATATTCTAATAATATTAGAATTATCTTCATTATTCATTCATTGTATTAATACTTGTATTCATCATCATCTTTGGAGAGTTTTTGCATATCTCTGTCCTCTGCAACTGACTTGAGACCCCATTTTTTTCCCTGAAGGAAAAGAGTTTGTGGTTTGATGTATTGAGAATAAAAGGGGGTAATATCCAGAAAAATTTGTGAAGTCCCCAAAGGAGGGTTCTGTTTACAAGAGCTGTTAGTTGTGAATTTACATCTCTGCCAAGGGTGTTTTGCTGCAGATTAAAATATATTCGATAAATAATGATGGACTAAACTTTGCGAGGTTGGCACCTAATTTGTGTAGGGCAAGAGGGGCCTGCCAGGCACCAGGTACACTGCAGGTGTGTGTGTACCTGTGCATGGTCATTCCTGCACCTGCAATCCCCAAATTCTGACTCACATCCCTGCTGGGGGATGGAAAAGGGCAGAGAGAGGAGAAGGGGTTCTGAGATCAATGCCAGCTCTCCCAAACGCGTCCCTTTCTGCATTTCACCTGCCTTCCTCTGCTTTTCTCTCTTTTTTCTGGGGCTGGGGATGGGTAACTTCTTGCTTTTCTGTTTGCAATAGTGGAGCTTTCCTGATGTGGACAATTAAAACCTTTTTGTTTTTGGGAAATTGCTGAGGCGCCTCAGTCAGCGCAGCTGCGGCACCTGCAGGTAAACCGGGAAGGGAATCAACTGGATCCCACAATCCTTTCCATCATTTATTCATTTCTTTCCCCCCCTGTAATTCCAGCTTTCTCAGGGAAGTGTGTGGTGGGCAGGAGTTCAGGCAGAGCATGAGGGCAATCACGATGGGATCAGGATCTGCTGCTCCCTCAGAGCCCACGTCATTCCTATTCCTTTGAACACCCTGAGAATCATCACAGGACACAGTTTTTTTTACAAATATTTTTTGTCACTGAAAAAACTCCAAAACCCCCCACTATCTGGAAAGGTTCTTGTGGCAGCCAGATTCAGGCCTCTGGGGTTATTTTAAAAGTGGGCAGATCGAAAAATCTACATTTAAATTTCATATATTGTGTATTCATAACCCAGCCGTCCCTTCAGCGCCGGGTAAATGCAACATTTCAGTGCTGCACCATTTTTAAACTTCATCGTTGAAGATAATCACCCCAAAACATAATAACAACATCACCCAAGTACAAGAAAATATGTTTGAAATGTCCTTTTTTTTTTTTATTGTACCATAAGATAGCGCTTCCAAAATCCCAAACTGAATTGCTTTTCAGCAGATAAGCATCAAAAACTACATTTCCTGCTTTCGGGGAAGGTGCAATAAGGTGCTCTATCAGTGTAATAGTTCCCAATGATATGCTCTAGTAGTATTTTGATGAATTACATGATTATAGCTAAAATGAACACTTTCATCATGCCTGAATTAATAATGGTGGTATGATTTGGCAAGTACTCCTGCGGTGTTCTTTAACTCATCACTTCAGAAGACAGAGTTTCTGAGCCCATCCTTTGTCTCGGGGAAACACAGGGATCCTTCACTGCTAAAAACACAGGGAGCAGGAGAAATGTGACAGCTTTAAAAGGGAAAAGGAAACTGATGCTCGCTTACCTTGCCAAGCTCATCGTGACTCAATGGCTTTATTTGTCACTGCCTTATTCCAGTGTCTGAGGCACCTTTGACTGTGTCAAAACAGGAAAAAATCAGTATTTTTTTTTTTTTTTGCGTGTGAGAAGAGGTTTGTGAATTTTATTGCAAATGTTTGTTGTAGGAAGGTTGGACTCTTCTCCCAGGCAGCCGCCAGTGACAGGGAAAGAGGATTTGTACCTCAGGCTGCACAAGGGGAGGCCCAGCTTGGACAGCAGGAGGAATTCCTTCACTGGGAGGGTTGTTAAACACAGGAATGTTCTGCCCAGGGAGGTTTGGAGTCCCCACCCCTGGAGGTGTCCAAGGAATGCCTGGATGTGATGCTCAGTGCTCTGGGCTGGGGACGAGTGGCGGGTTGGACTCGATGATCCTGGAGGGCTTTTCCAACCCAAAGGACTCTATGATTCATTAAATCCTGTCCTTCCAAATGGCTTTAAAGCCTTATGAAAATATAATTTTCTCTTAAATCACTGGGTTTACTGAAGAACTTGGGTGATCAGGACATTCCTTTCCGTGTGTTCCATGTCAGACAACATTTGATTGTCCCCTCACCAGCCCCTGAGTGAAGCCATGGGTTGGTGTGACCATTCCAGGCCTCCTTGGGGGGTCCAACCATGCCCATAAAAACTTCCCACACTGAGGATTCCTTAATTTTGTGCAGATGTGCACAGCATTGAGAAAAACCTGCTCTGCTGTTGCTGTTGTAATATCATTTGTCTGGCAATAAATGAAGGCTCTCAATCTTTACAGCTGCCATCTAATCCCTTTAATGAACATTAATTTCACTGGAAATGATGAATAATAACCAACCTGCTGCAGAGAAGGGATGCAAACTTTTGCAGGCTATTGTGGAAAATGCTGGTGCACAAGGCAACACAAACATCTGGAGCAGGTGGGTATGAAATTGTGACCCACTTGTGGTTATTCTGTGTTCCCTGGCCTTTGCTGGGACCTGTGAGCCTCGTGCTGGGACACTGAACTGGCAGACAGGACTGGCTGGGGCAAAGAGCTTCCCTTTCCTTTTCCCTGAGTGCTTTCCGTCCCTGGAATTTTTTCTCTTGGTTAATTATTATCCTCTTTGTTTGTATCAAATAGTAATTTTATGCCTTGAAGTATCTCAGGGTTGCTGATGCAGAAAGTCGAGGGAGCATAAGCAGTGTTTGTGAACCCAAGCTACAGGAAAAGTAATATTTGGAGTAAATGACATTCCAGGAGTTAAGACATGATAGAATCATGGAATGGTTTGGGTTGGAAGGGACCTTAAAGCTCATCCTATCCCACCCCAGCCATGGCAGGGATACCTCCCACCGTCCCAGGCTGCTCCAAGCCCCATCCAACCCAGCCTTGGACACTTCTAAGGATCCTGGGGCAGCCCCAGCTGCTCTGGGAAATCCATTCCAGCTCCTCCTCGCTCTTCCAGGGAAGAATTCCTTCCCAATATCCAAGGTCACCTCAGATAAAAGCAGAGGAAGATGAAATCAAGAGAACTCTTTGTATCTTTCCTCTAGAGCCGTTAAAAATCTCAGTACAAGGTTCTTCTCCTGGGGTAGGTAGGTGGGTAAATATCATGAAAACTGCACAATCACATTTCTGTCCACCCAAACTAAATGTCTTAACTGTTCTTTAAGGTTTTGATGCACAATATATTATTTTTCTGGCACTCTAACAGTGTAAAGTCTGTTAATGGTCTGCGTGTAGAGACACAGCCCCTGTTTAGCTGCTGTTATAAGGAAACAAATTGTAATTCTTAATTGAATTCTCCTATGGAACTACCAGCAATATAAATTACAATGTCATTGGAATAAGAGGGGGGAAAGCCCTTTTTACAAGCCTCAAGATGATAATTTATAAATAAAGTAAAACCAAGAAGCCTTAACGAAAAATCCCTACGGAATCTGACATTAATAGCCTTTACTTTTAATCTGATACAATAAATCTTGCAGCCATGTATCCAGAACAGAAATAACAGAAACCAGGCCAAGCTGGAGGAGATATGGGGGAGTTGAAGAGAAACATTCTCTTTCTTTAATTAAAAATATATGGTGATTTTCTGGTATTCCAGAGTCAAAAAGTCATTGCTGCCAAGCTGCTGCCAATTGCTTTGCTCCAAAGAGAGGATTTTTGGTTGGATTCTTTGCCTAAAATCTTTTTGATCCACATGTGCTTTGGAATTTTCAATGTTCATTTTTTTTAGGGTTTGTGTTCTGGCCCCACTGCTGTAATTGCACGGGAATCCCAGATTTTCAGCTGCCTCCTGACTTGCAGTGATTTAAAATGAAACACTAACATTCAATATTAATTATTTTTATAATATTATTAATTTTTGAGAGTTTGTTTTGTTTTTTTTTAGTGTTGTAAGGATACTTCAGAAATTTGTCCAGAGAGAGGATGCAGTAAATGGTGACCAAGAGGAGAGTGGGAAGCCTGGTGCCCTGTGACATTTCTGCCAAAGAATTAAGCAACTTTATCCATTCCATATGTCACACATCAGTGATGGGAACTAAAGAGTTTCATGGTCTCTGGGTGCTGCCAGAACTCTACATTCCAAGATATCTATTTAGAAATGAGAAAAATAATGGGAAAATCTTAAGATTGTGACAAAAATCAGCACAGGTTTGCCTCTTTACTTTTCTGCTTTGAGAATGTCACTAAGAGAATTGAGATTGGGACTGATTTGCTCCATAGAGATCAGGGCCTGGATTTCACTTTTATTTTTTCAGAGACCAGTAGCATTTTGGCTACTAAAAAAAAAAAATTAAAAAAAAAATTTTTTTTTTTAAGTCTTAACTTTATTAAAGAGAAATTTTACCTTCTTTTTAGGTTTTCTCTTTATTTTAAATAGTATGAAAGAGCACAGAGAATGTACAGATCTCCAGTGTAAATGGTATGAAAAAGCACAGAGTAGGTAGAGATTTCCAGTCTTTGCAGGTTTGCCAAGGCTTTTTGTGGATAATTTTTAATAACTGCAGCAGCAAAGTGGCACAGTCTCAAGTCTGCTCCTAAACCAGAGCAAACCGAGAAACCCACAAAATAAACAGCTGCCTTGACTTGTGCATTCTGGAATGTAAAAACATCTGACCAAAATCACATTAACTGCAGAATAAGTGTTTTAAAAATAAGAAATTCCCCATTTTTCCAGCAGTGCCAGGGGCAAACATCCCCCTCTCGTCGTGCACTGGGCTGTAATTGCCCATGGATGTCAAAAATCATCCCAGTCCTTAAACCATGGGCTGTGCCAGGGCACTGAGCATGGCCCACCCTCAACACTCTGATTTTTAGCTCAGGCAGATGCAGTTCGTCCCAAATATTCCTCTGGACAACTCATCACCACCTTGTTTCAAATCTGGACATTTCCTGTGTGCTGCATCTGATGGTGATTTTTTTATTTTTTTGTTTTAAAAGCAATACAAGTAATAAACTGAAGCTCACTTATGAGGCCTGCATAAAATGCTGTCTAACAACCAAGTACAGTAAATTAAACATGATACTCATTACATAAATACAATTATATTTATCAGCCTTTTATAACCACACAAAGCATTTACCAGTAAGAGTTATTTTGGAGTAGATAATTCCCAATTAACTTTTACTACTTTATTTTTTGCTAATTTAGTTAGAGTTAATTTTTCAAATAAAATAATAATAATAAAAAAAAAGAGCTGTATCAAATGGCATCTCTAACTATTACACTGGAGATGAGATATAATTAAAATGTTATGTATATGGAATTGCAGCTGATGGGAACCTCAGCTTAAACTCTTATTTTTGTCTTTATTTGATTATTGCCTGCTCTGCACAGAGAACATGATTGAATTTTAAGATGGCTGGGTGCCCACAGTGATAGGATTTGGAGAGGGAGAGGAAAAACTTGGAAGGAAAATTACCCAAAAATTCAAACAGGTCAAGGTATGACCTGAAATGTGCTGAGGAGTCCTAGGAAAGCCCTTCTCCAATCACGCCAATTTTTTTCTGTAATCCTGGCTGTGTCTGTGGGGTTGGGAATCTTGGAATTCCACAGCTCCATGGTGGGAATGGCAGTGGGGTGTGGGTGCCTTGCTGCTCTGTGGGGTTGAATTATTCACTGTTAATGAGTTTATTCACCTGTTAATAACCCTTGTGATCCCACTGCCCAGTTTGTCCCCAAAACTGAGCATCACCCAAAGCTTGGGATGTTGGCTCTACACCAGGGAATGTCTCCGTGTCTCAGCCCAGCTCGGTGAAGGCTCTGTCTAAAATTGACACCAAAACCCAAAGCCCAATGAGCTGCATCACTTGGGTGAGGTTCCCTTTGCAGTTTTTCATGCCCTTTCCAGCTCCTTGTCTTCCCAAGGATAGTGGTGATGAGCCTCTCTTGGGATGAGGAATACTCAGGGAATCCACTGACACCGTAATTTTGTGCTCTTTAAAGAAATCCTCTAAGGTAAAAAAACAGGGACAAGTCTGCCAAGCCTTCCTACCTACATTTTGCTTTTCTGGTTTTCACTTTGTCTTGAAGCATAAGGCTTAAAAACAGCTGGAATCAAGGCTGTTGGATTTATCCACTGGAATTCTACCGGAGATGCAGTGTGTTTTCCCTGTCCCTAAACCAGGAATAATCCCAGTGTCCTCCCAAGGAATCCACCCCCTGGCAGGGTTGGATGTGCTGAGGGCTGCTTGCCCCTGGTGTGGCTTCACAAATTCCAGCAGAGGACTCGGCTCAGGCTCTAGGGGAGTCTCCACACCCCGGAATATCGGGAAAATGTGATTTTCACAGGGAGAGGTGCACTGGGGACACACGGGGTGCCCTTAAACCAAACCTCTCTTGATTTCGTCTGTCACCTCTAATTAAAACCCAAAAGCAAGGTTGCTAATTGTGTTCAGGACAATGTGGCTGGGAAATAGAGGAAATGTGAACTGGGAGCGTCGTGCAGTGCTCAGAGCCAGGAATTAATTCATTCCAGGCGGGAAGGGGGGCTTGGCTGGCGGGAAATATCAGCTCCTTCCGAGGGCGAGGACAGTCACAGCCCCACTGTTCATTACTTTGGATGTGTCACATTTGCCAGGGTGACAAGATGTATTACGGACGAGGAGTTCTGCAGATGGAGAGAAATATCCATGGAAGTTGTTTATTTGATTTTTTTTTTTCAATATTTTTGTTGTTTCTTTTTTTCTTTTCTGCACTACCCTGTCCAACCTTGGGATAATGGAATTATTTTATGCCTTTTGCACTATCATCAGGCTTTGGATGGCTGCACAAAGGCCACTGGCAACAGAATAAGATGGCTGTAAAAAAATGCAAAAAATTGGGATAGGGAAAAAAAAAAAAAGGTACATCCAATAACTTGCCCTTAAATTTAAAAGGAACTAAATGAGGAACTTCTGGACAATTTATCTTGCTGTTTACAGATAACAAGTCACTTTGTTTTTATGTGCTCAGTCTAGTATTCCATAATTTATTTGAAAGAAGATGAGAAATAATGTAGATAAATGATGAAGTGTCAGGGTCTGACGCTCTTAAATGAAGCTATTATGGTCAAAGAGAAAACGTAAAACCTGCGGCTCATTATGAGAGCGTTCTACTTGTCAGTTAAGTGAAAAGGCCTGGAATGATTTCCAGTTTATTTGTCATTGCAGTTATTAAAGCTGTCTTTTTGGTGCCATGAAAATGAATTGAAGACTTTATTCGAAGTAAATTTGTACTAAAGCTTTCAGATGTATCTTATGTGAGTTCAGTGAGGCAAGAAAACAGCTTAAAAGCTGAAATATTACAAGAAGGCAACTACTGAAGTCCTGAAACACACAAGAATATAAAGTCTGAGGAAGTTACACAAATAAATGAAGAATCTCATCTCTTGGGAAATAAAGCTCAGTTTGACTATATTGTACACTTAGACAAAGAAATCAGCCCTTGTTAGTGGCAGCAAAATATTGTCTTTCACACCCTTGTGCCTGGTGCTTACTTTTATATCGAGCTATTAATTTGGGGAGCAGATTATCAGAGAAGGGGGATTCTCTGTTCCAGAGCACCTTTAGAAATGCAGTCTCTGAGCCAGAATTGTGGCACCCATGGCAAGATGAGGCTTTTTATGACCATCCTTTATGGTGAGGCTCTAGGATCTCAGAGGTCCTTCCAAACCCTGACAATGCTCTGGTCCCAGTGTGGTTCAAGAGCAGGTCAAATCATGGGAGATAACGGGGTTGGGGGACCCCCCCAGGGGAGCCCCTCTCCCTAAATGAGCAACCAAAGCATCACCTCTGACTACACAGGATGGGAAATACCACTGACATTTTTATTCCTCTAGAAACAGCCTTAAAATACTTGAACTTTGTGCAGCTGGAGGGTCACAGTGAAATGTTAGACTGAAATCCAGCCAGCCCTGCCACTGAGGTGGTCACTGACACTCCTTTTATTGCCATCCCTTCCTAAGATCGTTCCTGCTGAACTGTAAATCCCCAATTTATGTGGAGACGATTGATAGGTTTATTTTATTCCGTTCTGTTCCTCTGGATTTCCTTTCCAGCAGTCATGCTCCCCACTACCACTTCATATTTGCCAAGACAAATTAGTGCAGTTCTACTGGGCTTGGACTGTCCAAAAGGAAATTAAGAGTCTTTTTTTATTTGAAATTGAAAGCTGTAGGAGCACTAAACTGAATGCTTAACTCCAAGCTCCAGCAGTCTTAGAGCAGTATAGTTGACACTTTATTGCAGATATTACAAATGTTATGACATGTCTTCAGGGTCAAGTTAAAAACAAAAAGGGTTCCACATTCTCATCAGAAGTAATCTGTCAGTTTTGTCATCAGATATTATAGCAGCCCTCAGTAACAGTGTCACAGTCAAGGGTTTATCAGGCTCGGTGGTAGATGTGTACATACTCTGATTTCCAGGGGTTTATATCTGCAATAAAAATTCCCTCCAGGCTAAAACTTGGCATTCATAGCCCAAAGGGATTTTTTTAATTAAAAAAAAAGTATCAGTGAAGGTTTTTCTTGAACGATAAGAGCGCACAAAACCCAAATCTATTCTGCATTTTAAAAATACTTTAAATCTTTTAAACTGGCAGACTTCAAATATTTAAGCAGCCAACTCTCTTTACATAAGAGACCATTAAAAAGGACATCCCAGGAAGGGGATAGGTGGCGGAGCAGACAAGTGCTTTGTGCTCATCACGAGTTTAAGTGTTGAGCATTTGATGAGATGTATAATTAGCCACACATTTCTAAAGCTCTTGGTGTCTCTCTCCATTGAAACTGTGCATGAGGGAATTAGGATGTCTGAGGCACAAATATAAATCACTTCTTCCTCGCCACCCCCTGACACGGTCCTGCAGGACGGGGCTGATACGGCGTAAGCTGCTCGGATCAAGGCAGCCCCTCCGACACCCACGGCACAACCAGAGAAACACAGGGCTTCATTCCCTGCAGCTTTTCCCCTCTTTCCTCTATGGGAGCACCCAAAATATTCCAAGCACAGCAGGGACATTCAGAGGGAAAATAACGCAAAGAGAAATGCCCGTGCGAATTTAAGACCGTTGACCTGGAATCCTCGTTTGCTGCTCACTGACATTGTGGGGTTTCTCTTGGAAAAATTAAGGGCAACGAATTTGATACGGAGGTATTTGTGCTAAAACACGATGAAACATGGTCTCTTATCTCTTTAAAAATCTGTCTTTACTCAGGGAGTGGTGAAGCCCTGGCACAGGTTCCCTGAGAGTGCCCAAGGCCAGGCTTGGAGCACCCTGGGATAGTGGAAGGTGTCCCTGCCCATGGCAGGGGATGGAATGGGATGGGCTTTAACCTTCCACCCAAACTATTCTGGGATTCCATGGTTTAAGCCTTCACTTGGATCCCAAGCCCAGACTTTCTGTGCAAATGCTTTGTGCAACAGAGCATTATGTGCTGCAGGTCCCACCTGGTTTTATTTATCACCTGTGGCTCAGGGGCTGGGGTGACAAACAGGGTGTCCTCAAGAGTCACCAGGGCTCCCCACAAAATCCCAGAAAAAGCAGCAGAGAACAAGCTCTGCTGTGCAGCAGGGAAGAGGGGAATGTGGCTGTGTTTCCAGCGTGTTTCCAGCTTTTATGTTGTAATTTGACTTCCTAGGGGGGAAATGAAGGAATGTGGAGAAACAAAACCAGCCCTGGGTGGGTTCACTGCCACGTCCAGAGGGAAATTGTCCTCAAAGGAACCTGCACATGCTCCTTTAGTGCTCTTGTGGAGACACTGCAAAGATTTTCCATTGGAAAATTGAGTGGAATTAGAAGATGCTTCCTATTCTCCCTGTCTGAATCCTCCACATGGGAATTCAGGCTGAGTTGGCACTGTCCCTTTGCCACCAGGAGCTGTTTCTGAGAGTCACCAAAAGACTGCCAGGAAATGAGATTGGTGCCCAGGATATTCTCATTTGAGGGTGATTTATTGCATATTTTTATTATTTATGTCTGATGGTCATCAGCCTCCCCCACAAATTGGATTTATCCACCTGTTGGGAATCCCAGGAGCCTTTCTGGGCACTGGGTGTGGGTGAAGGTAGTTTGGTGTATTTTCACTGGCCACTGTAACCTATTTCCTACCTGCCCCATGGTACAAATTCCCCTAATTTTGGGTGACAGCTGGGGGACAGTGCCAACTGCTGTTAGATCCCTGCAAACACCAAATATTCCCTAAATCTTCTGTTTGAATCAGACCAAGACTGATAATGATAGGTCTGATGCCCTGCACTGGGCCATGAGACTGATGAGATGGAAGAAAGAAGAATTGTCTCAAGGGAAGCAAATTGTTTCAGTAAAGGGCCATAAATGCAAATTTAAGTACTCTTTTTAGTAATGCTGGTCTATTATTACAGCCTAAAGGAAGTTCATTTAATTAATAATTAAGCTCTTCAAGTTACTCTTAGCATGAATTTTAGTGTCAGGAATTGGCAGGAATTTGTTTTATGGTGAGGCTGCGAGGGGGAAGTGACAGCAGCATAAAAAAGGTGAAAGTTTTGCCAAAATCATACACCAAAAAAAAAGCCAGAATAATATACCAAAAATACCAAAGTCACAGAACAAAAGATTACCAAAACCACGAGTTCTGGGAAGTCTCAGCAAGTCCAGTGTGCTGATTAAAGACAGAGAAAAAGCAAAGTCCACATTAGAAGATCCCGTATCAAACAGCCATCACGGTTCTCTTTATTTTAACAGGGCAGCACAGAGGTGATAATTATATTTCAGAGGAATTCCCTGCCTACCAAATTCCTGAGAGCTCCAGGGGATCTTTGTCAGGCTCTCCAATTCCACAAATTCCATGTGCTGCAATGAGAATTAAAAGGTTCCCAGGTCCTCCCTGCCCAGCGGTGCCACAATGGAACATTCTGGATCAGCATCCTGGACAGACCTGCTTCCACCTGGGGCACTGCCTCCCTCTGCAAAGTTTTCCTGTGCTCTGGGAAAAGTTTATCCCCTTCCTGTTGCTTTTTCCAAGCTCTGGTGGTGATGGTTTTCCCACTGGGAATATCAGGATCATAACCCACAGAACCATCAATGAAGTGCTTTGGATTTTCTGCCACAGCAATGCAAAATTTTGTTGATGGTATATTTCTTTTCCCCTCAGATTGTCTTTTATTTTTTAATAATTTAAATGATTAGGTATGACTTGGTGTTGTGCCCTGTTTTCTCCATGCTCCTGTTTTCTCCTCCTGTGTTATCTGGGGGCTGTGGTTCACAACTTTATTCAGTTTTCTCTTTAATCCCTGATTTAACTTGGCTCAAAACCTCTTTGTGTGTCTACCCCACGTGACCCACAGAGCAATTCTGTCTCATATCTCTGTAAACAGTTGTGGCTTCAGAGTGCAGAAAGGAAAAATATATTAATTAATTTTATTAATTGAAATGTATTCATTTCTGAGGCTGATTGGTTTCTGCCCACCTGGGTGAATATTTTAGAGGATAAACGTAACACTATTGTTGAGGAAAAATATTCACATATTCTGTAATTCACAGTAATTAATAAATTATAATGCTTTTTTTTTTTATTTCTATAAATATAAGCCCTGAAAGATTAACGAAATTTGTGCTTCCAGGCTTTTTTTGCTGGATGGGGCTGTGAAAATTTGGATTTGGGGAGCTGAGCACCAACCCTTGCTGCCGTGCTCTCCAATTTATCCAAGGAATGGAAGATCTGGGTTGAGTTCTCCTGAGCTGTGAGACCATGAGCAGTCTGACTGCACAAAATTAACAACCCACATGCTCAGGGTCAGGGGCAAGGAGAGTTTTTTATTTTATTCCATGATGTCATCAGAGAAGGGACATAAGAAGTTGTTATTTTCAATTTTTCCTTTAGCCTGTGTAGGTGAATAAAGGCAGAGTAGAAGCACAGTTGTTGTTCAAGAGGAAAATGATCCAATGATTCAGAATAAAGGAATAAATGTAGGAATAAAAATATGAGTAGAATCATAGAATATCCTGAGTTGGAAGGGACTCTTTAGGATCATGGAAGTCCAACTCCTGGTCCTGCACAAGGCATCCCCAAGAATTCCACCAACAATAATTCCTAATAATTACAATAAATTGTGATTGCATAATTTTGGGTGTTTTCCTACCAAAATACTCAAGGGGAAAATATTCTGGATCCTACTCTCTATTAGATGTTCCTTAGTGTTGACTTTTTTGGAAGGCTTTGAACACCATGGGGTGTTTTTTTGGAAAGGGTGAGGAAGCTGCTCCTTCCCAGGGTAATCTCTTCTGTCTGGTCTTTCTCAGACACCCCTTCTGCTCCAGCCTTTCTCACCAATTCTATTGCCTGCGTGCACAGGTATCACTCAAAAGAGAAGGAAAAGTGCTATTTACGAATTTCTTACCTTTAAAAGCTTGGAACTTCCTTTTCTGCAACCTTTCTTAGCACTGAAAAAGAAATTAACAAAATGGGCAGTGTGGCCTCATATCTGTGTCCCTATGAAGTATTTTTAGGATGAAAAATACAATAAATTTTTAGAAGTTTGGAAAGCCCTATGATGAAATTTGAGGTTAATTTTCCAGGTAAAATTTAAAGACACATTTAAAATTTTGTTTTCTTACAACAGCATTTCCATGGAGAAGGGGATTTGCTCTGTGCTAATATGCAGATAACATTGTGAAGAAGGTAAGGGAACTAATTAGCGATTCCATGTAAAAATTATTTGTTATTTCAGTGCCCTGAGAGGAGCCCCAGTGGCGCTGGCTGCCCTAAAAAATGCCAAATTAATGGGGTGAACCCCAGTAAAATCCAGTTCCAGAGGCATCCAAGTCACAGTGACGAGGAGGAGTGAACGATAAAAATCTGTGACACTTGACTGTTGCTGATTTATCTCCAATTCAGGCTGCTTAACTTAACTTAACTTAACCACAGCCGGAGTGTTTGCTCAAGCCCTGAGCTGACAAGAACAGAGCACCGGCCATTATTCCTGCTGGAGAGTCAGGGGGTTGAGCCATCCATCCTGCAATTCCTTGAATTCCCAAAGCTTTTCAGGCGGCTTCCTCAAGGACAGCGCTCATGTCTCAGGCGCTGCGGTGACAGATGGGATACAACGTGTCATGTGATGGATAACGCGGGAGCCACGGCGCTTAATCCTTCTAATACTAATAGCAGCATTATCATAGAGATTTATGAGAATGTCAGTTCCAAGTTCCCAGTTCCATTCATGGGTTTTTAAAACTTCAGCTGCAAAAAACATGCATCCATCCCATTAATTCTAATTATCATGGTTCATCTTCTCAGCAGTTTTGTACTCCGGAACCTTTCAGTGCAAATTAACGTACCAAAAAAGTGTATTAATTAATATTTGTAGCTTTTAATTTCTGTGAGAGTGTTGTCTGGAAGCAGCTGGCAGTACAGGGCCACTGCTATTGAATCCTTGCCAAACAAGTGCAGATGTAATTTTGTTATCTCTTGCTTAGTCATTTACGCAAATTAATTTGAACAATTAGCCTTTTACTGGTCCTTCATGAATCATGCAAAAGGGATCTGCCAAAAAATTGCTACTTGACAGAAAAGAATTGGTTAACGTTGTAGATCTTCCAAAAAGGTGTTACTGTGTTTGGGATAAAGGAGAACTTCAGGAACAACCTTAGTGGTTTTATTTTTCTTTTGTATGCCTTATCTACTCCACTTTTTGCTGGGGAACAAAAATTCTGAAAGAGGAGTAAGCAGCAGAAATTTGGGAACTTTTGGATTAATACCAAAAAAAGTGAAGTTCCTTGGCTGGATGTTGCCTTGACTTCACTGCTTGCAGAGCTGTGCTGATGTTCTGCAGAGAGGAGGTCGGTGCTGAGGTCACTCCAAAAAGAACAGATTTACTCATTATTTGAAAAAAAACCACCCAAATCTTTCATTTCTTCAGAAATCAATGTAGAGGAAGTCTGTTACCTCACGCAAACGCCTCTTCTCTAAGTAAAAGAGGCTCCCACATAAATAAACTTTTATTTAACTAATGTGAAGAATCTCATCTCCTCTGTGAAGGGTGGGTTTGAATGACAGGAAACTAAGATGTTTCATTGCTCTTTTTTTAAAAATCAAACTGATTTTTCACCATATAATCAAACTTACCAGCAGACGGTGCCATCCAGAGTCTCTGAGCAGTGCTGTCAGTGGAAATCTGTCTCAGTTGCTGTTATTGTAAGCACCCTCTTTTATTTTTTTCCTCATCATTTTTACATATATCCTTTCAGTTTAAAGTGTATCACACAAATCTGAGTTTAGTGATGGATATTCCTAATTTGCAGCAAAGTTAATTGTCACCTGTCCTTCTGATTTCACTGCTGAGACAGTTCTTGCAATTTTGGAAGGTGTGTGCTGTAATGTTCTCTAGGTGGATTAAATAGAATTAATGGTCAGCTGTGTCCAGAACCATGTAGTCAATATAGTAATAATAGATATTTTAATAATGATAATGCTGATGTATTTAAATAAAACATTACAATTTTGCCCATCTCACCACCCATCTTGACAGGACATCAATCCTTCAGAGCAGGTAAAGCTTTTCTTGGGACAGTGACAGGACCATCCCAATTTGCCTGAAATTTTGACTGCAGCTGTGGAAACAGCTTCAGAATTAAATATTTCTTTTGTGGCAATCACACTGGAGCTCAAACGAGCACTGACTCCTCATTATCTGAGCCAGGCAGCCCCGTGCAAATTCCATCACTCCGGCAGGGTAAGGTAGAGGTCCCTTTCCCTCTAATTGTTTTTTCCCAAGCTGCGATTTCACAGCCTGTATTGTTATTTCCATTTGTCCATTTGATTGTGGAGAGAAGAGACCAGATGTTGTGTGACAAATCATAGCTATTTGCAATCTGTTGGAATTCTTATAAATTGTACCGGGGATCATTTTCTGATAACCGATCCTGCAATCACTTGCGCACGTGCATCGCTTAGAGCACGAGATGTCCTATTGAAGATTGTGGATCCATTCATGTGCCTCAATTAAACACACACCACGGGCATTTCTGGGAATGTTTGCGGTGGGAAATCCGCGGATGTTTGGAACTCGCCCGTTCCATTCAGCGCCGCGTCAATTTCCGTTTCATCACACCCCGCGTTATTGTTGCACCGTAAAACTTGAAATCAGCTCACGGTTTTTATTATAATTAGGGTTCAAAATCTGGCTGAAGTTTATCCTGTGGCAGTGATCCAATTTTGTTTACTAAATCGTAATTCCCAACAAATAGTTCCTTCAGGAAAGCGCATCCAGCCCAGCCCTGTTATCCATCTGTTTTTAGGGGCCGTGGCTAATCAGAGAAGTGGTCTCTCACTGCCACACTGAGAAGAATGAAGTTAGTTCCTCTGTAATTGAAAGTATCAGTAGTAAACTTGGCTGGAGCTTGATTAATGGTATATTAAAATCAGAGTCTTCGTGGTGAGTGCTAGATAAGGAGTTTTGGGCAAATTACTTGGTTACTGGGAAACCTTTAAATTTTAATCATGGAGACACTTCAGCATCATTAGGAACTGAACAAGACAATGGGCACTGGGAGGAAGTTATGTGAATTGATGTGCTTTTCAATCTCTTTTTCTGTGGGGCTGTTGAGTGATGCATGGGCTGCAATTGAGGATACTCTTGCTCCCCATGCCCCTGATTGCTGTTGTTATAATTTAGTGTTATCCAGTTCCTTATGATCATGGAAATCAGATGAGTTATTTGCAAAAGATGGAAGGTTTTAGCATAAGAAAATGTGGTTTAAGAGCCTGGGTTGTCTCTGCAGTTTGTCTGGATATGGGGGGAGGCTGCACCCTGTGTTTAGAACGAGTGGAAACAGCAAAACAGGCTCTTTAACACACATTTATTGTTTAATGTGGTAACAATACAAATCTCAAAGCTACATTTACACCTCACTTTGAGATCTATTCTTGCCTAGAGAGCACATGCATGCCTGTGCCATGCATGGGCTCAAGTATGTGGTACCTGTGATTATCTGTACCTATACATAGATAATATATTTCTTATCTGTATTAATTAGCTATATTAATTAGCTATATATTTATCTATATTTACAGAGACATGAGGTGCTGCAATAGCGCTTTATGAGGATCCATGTGGGGTATAAACCTCTCTCCTGGCTGACAGATCCGATTCAAAGAGTGCCAATAAATCTGGTGCACTCAAGCCCTCACATCTTTTGGCCCTCCCTGGGATTTTGGAGCAACTTTAAAGATGTCAGGATCTCATTTCCAATGTCATGGAATAGACAAGAAATACTCAACATATTCAAAGTTACAGCGAGGGCTACAAAACCCCCCAGCTTTTCCAGGGAAGTGTAGAATGGAATTGTGTTTACAAAGTGACCATTGTATTTCAAAGTAATTTGTTTGCCTCCACTACCAAAGGAAAACCTTTCTCCTTCCTAAAGATGTCCTTTAGACGTATTCTCTTAGTAGCCTGAATTTATCTGTAGCCAGTTCATGTTTGCACCAACCTTGCCTAGTGATTTAAACTAGTTTTAGCCAAGTTTCCATTCGTTTTACTGGCCTGAATAAATGACTTTGTTTCATTCTCATCACTTAAGAGAGGTTGGACTTTTCCCCAAGTATCCCTTTTCTATATTTTGATGAATTTTCCTCCTGCCTGTGAGCAGTCTGCAGCACCAAGCTACCCCAACATGGTGCTTGTAGAATGGTGGGAATGTTCTCCTGTTTTTAATGAGAATATTATTCCTTTCCCATCGTAAGATGCCCCTACCATTTGTGCTCATGGGGCAGTTGCACCAGTGGTTTTCATTCAGCATGTCATGAAATCTTTGCCTTCTTCCTCCATTCCCAAAAACAACCTCAGAAATAGCAATTATTCAATCCTAAATTCCTGAACTGGAAGTTTTGTTCTATGAAGTGCTATCCTATGCCTGTCATTGAAGTCCCCAGATCATTTCATTTACCTGTCGTCTGAAATTCCTCAGAGTCAGTGCTGCCTTCCAAATTCATGTCAGGAAAAACAATGTAATTGGTGTAGTCGCATCCTCAGTCAAATTAATTATCAAAATTGTTAAACAGGATGAGTTCTGACACCTGAGCAATGTAGGATTAACAGCAATTTGTCCAAAGTGACTTTGGAGTGCTGTGAAGGAAAAAGTCTAAATCCCACTGTGCTCTCCAGAGGAACATCATTTTCTTTCTAAAGGGAAATATGTACTAGGGCATTTCAGACTGGGAAAAGTGGTTTATTTCCAGCAAAGACAGAACTCGCTGCAACAAAATATTTGCAGTTAAAGAAACTTCATTTTGCAATATCTGCACCAGTCACTATTGGAGAAGCTGGCTGGGCATGGTCCCTGTTCATATGGGATGCAGGGATCCCAAATCCAAGCTTTGGCCTTAAAAAGGCTCAGTAACCACCTAGCAGGAGACCTTTCCCTGGGAATATCCCATTCACCCATTCACTGAGATTCTTCTTGATGCAGATTAGAAACATTTTTAAAATGAAGGGAATTTTCATGTAGGAGGACGCCATTTTCCATCCGAAATAGCCACAGGCTGGAATTCTTGCCACAGAAAACAAACTGCCAGACCAAAATGTGAGAGAAACAGACATATCCAGGCCTGGTGAATTGGGCTTTTTTTTATTTTTTTCTGCTTCTTTTAATAGATAATGTGTAGTCAGGAATTGAGAATAGTAGAACAAGTCCTAGGGGGGTTGTGGATTTAATGGAAGGGGATGAAGTTGTTGTGGGAACATATTGTTTATTGAATTTTCTCATTCAGATGGTTATTGTATGATTTATGGTGACTTAAGCTTATTATGTGCCTCTTTTTAATTTGCCATGTAATGATTGTGTAAATGTGTACAACCAATTAATATATCCAGAAGAGATAAAAACACTGGAGAAGCCCCTCTGATCAACCAATTTACCTTTGTTTACAGTGCAAGACTTAAATTTCACCCGTATCAGGTCATTCCATATCTCTGGATCTATAGAATATGGAAACATGCTGTGTGCAGAACAGATTTCACACATAGTTTTTGAAGTCCAGGATTCACTGGATCGTTCACAGGGAGTTTTGGGTTTCACACACCTCATTTTATGTGTGCACAGCACAATGGTGAGCTGAAAACTGCAGACAAATCTGAGGCCTCTAAAAATGCAATGCTTATCTAATGTAGTTTAGATTTGCCTTGTCAGCCTTGCAGAACAGGAGTGTCTGTGGGACAGGCTTGGGTTATTT
Source organism: Poecile atricapillus (assembly GCF_030490865.1). Lineage (NCBI taxonomy): Eukaryota > Metazoa > Chordata > Aves > Passeriformes > Paridae > Poecile > Poecile atricapillus. Next base: position 2,650,063 of record NC_081253.1, read on the forward strand.
ATCAGCTTCAAAATGTTCATAAAGATGTCTGGAAAGTTGAAAAGAGAGTCTGTGTTAAGGGGATGCTCAGCAGCTGCAGGTGGGCTGGAGCTCTGCCTGGTGACAAGGTCTGGAATCAAGGGACAGTCCATGGCAGTACCTGGGGTCACTTCCCAAGGCCACCTCTATTTATATAATTATGGCAATTCAGAGCTCACTTCCATTTTTCCCCTTTTTCTCCCTTTTTTCTCTCTTTTTTTCTTTTTTATTCTCTTTTTTTCCTCTTTTTTCTTTTTCTCTTCCCCCTTCTTCTCTTTTCCCTTTTTCCCTTCCCTTCCCTTCCCTTCCCTTCCCTTCCCTTCCCTTCCCTTCCCTTCCCTTCCCTTCCCTTCCCTTCCCTTCCCTTCCCTTCCCTTCCCTTCCCTTCCCTTCCCTTCCCTTCCCTTCCCTTCCCTTCCCTTCCCATTTTCCTCCTCTCCCTCTTCATTAATATCAATAATACAATTATTATCATAATTGATTTCAGTTTTCAGTCTGGCCGTGTCTGACCCCAGGTTTCTCCATTTCTCCTCCCCACGGAGAGGGAGGGAGCAGGCGGCTGTGTGGGGTTTCACTGCAGGCTGAGGTTGAACCACGACAAAACCTCTCAATTTCTTTGTCTTCCTTTGTCACCACATCACTGGGAGAGGAGAGAAATCAGGAAAAAAAAGAAAAAAAAAAAGAAAAAAGATTGATTAAAGATCCATCACAAATTAACGAACAAAAGTGCAATCCTGGCACTTCATGCTAGAATGGAACGTTTTAAAAAATCACATAAGAACACTAGAAAAGTTTGGATTGGGGCATAAAAATCCTTTGGAAGGCTCTGTGCTAATCAACAGCAAATGTAAGAATCCCTCAGGCAGAAAGGGCAGTGAGTGACTGTATTTGTTCTATTGGAGGTTTTCAATCAGCATTTTCAGAAGGTGGTTTCTCATTATGATAATGATGATGGGATTAATTATCACCATGAGAACGAGCGATAATGGCACTTTGAACTGTGTTTGTCACCACATGACACAGGCTGTTGCTTGTTTTTACGTTCCCAGGACATGGAGAGGTGCTGGCTTTGGCACTGGGAAAGGGCCCAGCTGGGCAGGAGGCGTCAGAGGAGGACAAACACCAACCTGGCATCCTCCTTACCTGGCTGCACCGGGATGTGCACCAGGAAAATAATTGGAATTACTCCTTGGGATTAACATTCAGCTGCAGCAAATTATTTAAACATGCTAAGTGTAAATATGTGTTTGCTTTCTAAGAAATATTGTTGTCACGACAGCAAAATTTGCAAAATTTATGAAACTATTATCAAATTTAGAAAGTTTGTTTCAGCCCATGCTGGAGAGGGAACAAAAACCAGAGTGGTGGGGAAGGCGAAGTGAGGGCACGTCTCAGCCCTGGGAGTAAATCCATGAATCCCAGGAGATTTCCCTGCAGCAGGAGCAGTGTGGTGTGGCTGGCAGAGCAGAACCCCAACAATATTGGGTATTTTCCATTTGTGAGCTGTGCCCAGTGAACATTTCAGAGAAATGTTTAAGCAGAAAGTGAAAATACGTCGAGATATGATGGACCACTGAGATTTATTGGGAATTGGAAATCTGTGATGTAGTGTGGCCTTAGCATGGGATGTCCAACCAAAACTCTTTTTACAACCAAACTCTTCCTAAGCCACAGCATGAATAATTCTGAAAAAAAGGAAAATTCTGATTCCCCTGCATACACTTTACATTTGTTGACCAAAAAAATCACTTGAATTTTTTATTTCAGTGAAGTTTGAACATTTATCTGCTGCCTTTGGGACCTCCAGAAGCTGTTTTTTTTCCTGAAGACCTCACTATTTGTTGCAGTTTGTTTTCATATGAATGGTCACCCAAGTGGAAGAATGTGCTCTGGAACTTTTTCCTTGTAATTAAATTAATTCAGGGGACATGGAAGCAGCTCCTGGTGCTCTTTAGCTTCTCTTACTTTAGTAACTAATTAATGTACAACTGACACACACGTACTCAGCTTTCATAATGTTATCTGATTAATAAGCAATAACCACCTCAGTAAATCAAAATTAAATGCCTACTTATGGCAGTGAGTTTAGAACCCTCCTGCCTAGAGACTTTCCATTGATTGACTCATTAAATATTTCATTGACAGATGAAAAGAAGAGGGAAAAAAATCCTCGTGAGCAGCTTTGCCTTTTGTTTTATAGGGGAAGTTTTATACCATTGGTTCACTGAAGAAGTTGAAGTTCTGCAAAGGGTCTTGGGTGGCTGAAAAACCAGATGAAAGCGGGGGTGGGTTGTGCTCCAGGCAGTGCTGGGAAGGGAAAAAGGGATCCCAGAGCAATAAATCACTCCCTGAATTTATGAGTCCATTTTGTGGATAATTAGTGCCCTGCTGGAGCTACCAAAATCCTGCTGGTGGTTTCAGCGAAGATACTGGAAGCTTGATCAAGGGTGAAGAAATAGTGTATGTCCAAGGAGTTGGAGGAAGAGAGGGGCAACCTTCTTCTGCAAAGGAAAATACCTCTGGAGGAGAAATTTAAGCACTTAATTCCCAACAAGATTCGGTAAATCCTGCTTTTCCCATGGACCTCCCAGTCAGAAGCATCAAAATCAGATGACAGCCTTTGGTCTTTGTAAACCTCAGAAGAAGCAGCGCTTTTCAAATTATTCTTTTTAGGGAGAAGCTTTCTCTTCCACCTGTACCAGACTATTCTGGCTACTGCCTGATGCTTATTGAGAAATGTACCTGTTATTTAACAAAAAATGTGTTTTTCTGGTGCAAAGAAACCAGTCCCAGGTGTGAGAGATGCATATTCAGGATTATATTATTATTTTTTAGAACCACGTTTCTCACAAACTTGCAGATGTACTGCCAGGTTCACCACTTAGGAATTAAATTTGTTGCTCCAAGATTTTTCTTAAGTTGCCACTCTGATTTTTTTTTGACATTTTATACTCACTGAGTTGCACAAAGTGTTCATTACACCAAGGAATTAGTCCTTGGGATTAATTAATTAATTAATTGGGCAAATGTGCAGCAAGATCAGTTCAAGGAGCTGTAGGTGGGTAAGTGAAGGAATGTGCGGGATTGGGAAGGCAGAGGGTTAATATTATATCTTTCTTCATAAAGAGAAATTATTTTATACAGAAAATGAGGAGTAATTACATGATAAACAATAGTTCTTTTCTTTTCAAATGCAACAAGTTATAAAAAAAGTTATTTTTTTTTTTAGGTTGGTTTGGTTTTTATTGTTTCTATGACTAGGCACTTATTTACAGCCTGCTTTCTATCTTTATTTTTTTTTACCTGGTGTTGAAAGCTATTCATTATGAAATAGAATAAAATCAGTGAAATAGAATATGGAAATTGCATTTCAGCCCACGGTGAGCCTCTGCTTACTTAGGGTAAACTTTTTTATAGAAAAATATTTTGGCTCTGATCCTCTGCACTACAGAGGTTTTGGCTGCAAAAAAAGCTGTTCTGAGCACCAGAATCTAACACAATGATTTTTATTTTTTTTTCACTTTACAGCAAAACTTTATCTTTTTGCCGCTGCGTTAACCTGAAAAACATAAAGATACATCTTCGTTTTCCTTTAAGCTTCTTCTCCCAGTCATTCCTTTTTAACTCATTCCTATAATAGTCCGTTTCAAGCAACACCAGTGACAGCAAAACCTATGAGGGTTTTCAAATTCAATAACCAGGCCTGGAAAGGAGGCATCCCTCATCTCAGCCTCAGCTGAGTAACTGCAGATCCTTAACATTACCCTCTACACTGGAGGTCCTCGGAGCCATCAATCTGCTGGAAATGTGCTGACAGCTCCGAGTGGTTCCGCGGTGTCTGAGCCGCTCCAGGAGCGCTGAGATCACCGCCGGAGCCGTGACTGACGAGCTCAGGGGTGAGGATTCTGCCCCTCGGCTCTGAACACACGTGTTGGGCAGCTCTGGGCACGTGTGAGAGCTCCGGGGGGACGGCACGGCTTTGGTGCTTCTCCTCTCCTCCCCGGGGCTGGGGGAATGCTGGGCGGGAGGATGGAATTGCAAACGTGTTGTTCGCCACCAGGAAAATGGGAATGGTTTTGAAGGGTTTGTGGGGTGTAACTGAGATTCCAACCTGTGCATCCTCTGCCTCATCCTCCTACACCCCCAAAACACCTCTCTGCAGCCTCACTTTGCTCATGTGGAGATCACAGCATCACTGAGGCTGGAAATGACCTCCAAGGTGATGGAGTCCAAGCTGTGGATCCCCAGCTTGTCACCAGCCCAGAGCACTGAGTGCCACCTCCAGGAATTCCCTCCAGGGATGGGGACTCCCAACCTCCCGGGCAGCTCTTCCCAATCTTTAACAAACCTTTCCTTGGACAAATTCCTTCTGGAGGTGGTTTGAAACAATTGCCCTGTGGGTTGTCTCTGGGTCTTGCACTGGCCAGAACAGAGCTGTGTGTCCTCGTCAGGATCTTTTCTGTGTCACCTCTGCCTTTCCCTTCCTCTTGAGCAGGTTTCTGCACAGTTCACAGACCACCTGCAAAGACACAGGAATTATTTTGGAATCAGGTTTTCATATTTTTAAGAAGTTTCTCTATTTTCCAGTTTGGACAATCTCTCTTTGTTGTTGTCTCTAAAATAGTTTTTAACCATGTGCACAGTAATTGAAACAATGATACAATTGTTGCAATAACTTCTAACAATGTTACAATAATTTCCTCATATAACATTTCTATTTTTAACTATGCCAAAGGAAGTTAAGTACACACAGTAGGGAGATTATATGAATATATTCTGATA